>NC_085872.1:17087820-17387820 GCF_034702125.1 Engraulis encrasicolus | reverse complement strand
TCTTTAAAGTTACTGGTAGTAGGAGGAGCGTTTCTTTTACTTAATGCAACAGTTTCAAATGACAGGATTCAACCATGTAAATGTTGTGATCCTTCCCTTTTGGCAAGCATAATGTAGGCCTAGCTTTAAATAAAACCACACTTGCCCCATGAAAAAATAAGATGCCCTACATCAGGGGTAGGGAACCTATGTCTCGAGGGCCATATGAAGCCCTTGAAGCCGTTTAATCCGGCCCCCGATATAATTGTAATGTTATGCAGCTTCACATGAAAGGGGACATATTTTGTAAAGGAATCTTAGAAATTACATTTGAAATACAAATAAGTTACATTCAGAGGACCTAGAGAAGGTGGGGTTTTAAAGGTGGCTGCCGTCAATATATAGGCCTAAAGTGCCTGGTATATAGGCCTAGAGATCCTTTTCCTTTTCCGGCCCTCGGAGGAATTTGAAGTGGCCCTTGGAATGAAAAAGGTTCCCCACCCCTGCCATGCATTGTCATCTAATCCCTGATGTGTTCTCTTTCCAGGTAAGGCCTTTGACATCACCTACGTGCGCCTGAAGTTCCACACCAGCCGCCCGGAGAGCTTTGCCATCTACAAGAGGACCAGGGAGGACGGGCCATGGGTGCCTTACCAATACTACAGCGGCTCCTGCCAGAAGACCTACAGCAAGCTCAACCGCGGCTTCATCCGCACCGGCGAGGACGAGCAGCAGGCGCTGTGCACAGACGAGTTCAGCGACATCTCTCCTCTCACCGGCGGCAACGTGGCCTTCTCCACACTGGAGGGGCGTCCCAGCGCATACAACTTCGATAACAGCCCCACTCTGCAGGTAATAACAGATCAGATCAATGTTTTTTTTTTTCTTGGTCTTGTTTTTTATTTTGAAAAAAGTGACTCTGTGCCTCCCAACACGTTCTTCAAGCATGTTCTTTCTTTCTTTCTTTCTTTCTTTCTTTCTATCTTGCTTTCTTGCTTTCTTTCTTTTCTTTCCACTGGCCCACTGCACTCCGTTCCTCCTCTTGCCGGCTTTGTCTTGTGCATGTTTGGTACATTCTTGGCAGCGTATGCTATGCTCCCTTCATGTCCCTCGTCCAGGCTGCGGTTGAGCTATCTGTCAGACTGTAGTTGAATTTACAGCTTTAAGATGGTGATAGACATACCTTGGCTGAGACTGTGGTTCTGCACATGCAGGTGTACAGTACTCTGGGAGCCGTCTCCAGATGTGTCCCCCCCCCCCCCCCCCCCCTTCTTCTCAGCCATGTGTTTCACATAGTGTTGTTTTTCTCAGCTGACTAGCCATAAGCGACTTGAGTGATTTAAGCCTGTGGTGAGAACTGAAGCATGGGAGTGTGGTTGCAATTCAACCGATTATAAACAGCTGAATGCTTTCAAACTGAGAAAAAGTCAGTGATTATTATTATGTTACACTGAATATTAACATTGTGACTCAGACAGTCTGGAGAGGCTCAGGGACTTTTTAAAGAGGTTTGGAGTAGCGGTCTCTGAAAGTTTAAGCAGGAGGAAAAAACAGCACATGCCCACTATCTGGATATTTTCAGTATGGTCTCTTTTTTACTTTTTGTACCAGGTGGGTGGAGGAAACAGTGGTCAGACAGGCGATGTAGGCCTGTCCCCTGTGGCAGCAGTCATGCAGCACAGGAAAGCAGGGTCAGATAGGGGAGGGCAAGCACGTCGAGGAGAGGGAGAAGGAGAGAGAGAGAGAGAGAGAGAGAGAGAGAGAGAGAGAGAGCGAGAGAGAGGGAGAGAAGGAGAGAGAGAGAGAGAGAGAGAGAGAAGCATGTAAAAGGGAAGTAGAGGGCGAGTGGGACGGTGCTGGTCGGAGCGGAGCGGAAGGAGGGGGGGGTTGTGAGGCCAGGTGGTCAGGGAGCGCAGGAGGAGCTGGACCTTGCC
Source organism: Engraulis encrasicolus (assembly GCF_034702125.1). Taxonomy (NCBI): domain Eukaryota; kingdom Metazoa; phylum Chordata; class Actinopteri; order Clupeiformes; family Engraulidae; genus Engraulis; species Engraulis encrasicolus. The sequence continues at coordinate 17,385,907 of NC_085872.1, read as the reverse complement.
AAGAGTTGCAACATGTTGCTAGGTGACGCCCCCAGATTTCCCACTCTGGTACTGATTGTGTTTGGCAGCTGAGGCGCACAGCTGGAGACACGTGCTGTGCTGTACTGTACTGCGCTTCGCTGTGCTGCGCTGTGCTGGTCAGGGCAGCCCTGCTCGGAGCTGTGCTGCTCCGCTCTGCTCCACTGTGTGCTGAGGAGCAAGCGCCAGCAAACGGGAGGGAATATTCCTGTGCAAGTGAGGAAATCGAACATTAACAGGGGAATGCGATGATATTTGTACCATTAAACATACACTTGTGTTAAACAGTGTGCTGGGACTGGGCCTAAAGAGAATTGTAGCCATCTGGAATGTCAGAACGCTTCCAGGGAAAAATGTTACCACGTCTGTGAGAGGCCTGGTCAGCTCTTTTTCCCTTGAGTTTCAGCTATAGTTTCTTCCCATGGCAAAAGCAACACTGTTAACAGATTCTACTTTGTGGCACTTAAGCTCCTAAAGTGCCTACAAGTGATTTAGTGTCAAATTCACTTGGGACTAGGTACAGTTTAGTAGCTTAGCCACGTCTTTAAGTTTTGTGTGTACTTTGGAAGGGGTTTTGAGTGTGAATCAGTATGGTTTCAGTGAGTCGCATCCCGCCGGCATCTAATAGAATGTTATCCATTATGATTCCCGTTGCCTTTTCCTCCACCAAGTTCGTTGTGGTGCGATTTGCTGCCCCTCTCAATTTATAGTCTTTCTAAGTCCTCAGTTTCCTTGCCTGCTGAGTGCAATCCGTTCTGACATTGTGGCGGTGGCAGGCCCTAGACCAGTGGCTCCCAACCCAATTTGACTCGGGACCCCATTTTGACATTCCAAATTTCTGGGGACCCCATACGACACGACCCACAACTGAGTTAACTTGTAGGCTATTAAACCTATAGATATTTGTGAAAATCTGAGGTTGTATGCTGTGTTTCAATCAGAATGATTCATTCTTTATTGTGTTAAATTAATTAGTAGCATTTATCAGTTTTCTTTTTTCAATCCCGGACATTTCAGACGACCCCATTTGAATTCCAGGCGACCCCGCATGGGGTGCCGACCCCAGTGTTGGAAACCACTGCCCTAGACGTTGTGCTTACAGTATAGTGCATCCCTTTCCCTATTCTACATGAATCGAACCAACCTGTTTGTTCAGTGGAACACACTGCCACTACCAAACCGACAGATTTAGCCCTGTCGCCAGATACTTCCATATTAGACCGAACTCGTGGCGTAACGCTATTTATACCGAAGGCACAGACCTCTTTATTTAGGACTGGATACCTTTTCTTTGGCGTCATATGGCTGTAATGCCTCATGGCATAATGACAGCGTTAGGTGAATGAACACAAACTGCTTTGCCGAGAAGTGACACGGCTCTAAATTTGTCGTGTAATACTGAACCTCCGACAGCGCTCCTCCTGCCCACATTCCAGCCCCTGTCTAGACCACAGGTATCTCTGAGCCATCCCCAGTGCAGCTAACAGCGAGGTGGAGTCGGACTGCCTAACTGTCTAGTTAAATAAAAATGGCAACGTTAATTTAACTACCGGTTCCTCACACTGCCAAGTCAGATGGTAGAGAGCATTGTTGCCTGATGATGTGGCACTCAGACACCCAGCCCTCCTATCCAAGGTAGCACACAGTGTGCTCTTACAGATGGAGGTGAGAATTTGACAGGTCAGCCCTCTCTCTTTCTACACCTCTCTCTGCACCTCTTTTCCACCCACTTCTAACCAGGCCTGAATGGTGCTGGTGGACATGCTTAACAAACACCAGCGCAGATTTCAGCAGGGGCCCAAGAGCAGGCCTGTTCAGCCCCCGGTGATAAATGAGGTAGTGAGGGGTCTGTGTGCTCTGCACAGCGCATGCTTAGGCTACATGCAGCTGGTGTGTGTGTGTGTGTGTGTGTGTGTGTGTGTGTGTGTGTGTGTGTGTGTGTGTGTGTGTGTGTGTGTGTGTGTGTGTGTGTGTGTGTGTGTGTGTGTGTGTGCGCTTGCGTGCGCGTTTGTGTGTGTGTGTGTGTGTGTGTGTGTGTGTGTGCTTGCGTGCGCGTTTGTACATGTGTGTGTGTGTGTGTGTGTGCGCGTGCGCGCGCATGTGTGTGTGTTAAACAGAGGGAGAGAGAGGGAGAAGGGACTGCATGTGTGAGGTGGTGCTCACAGCTGGAAAGCTGCCTAGTACAGCCCAGAGTTCTGCATCCCCCCCCCCCCCCCCCCCCCCCCCCCCCCCCCCCCCCCCCCCCCCCCACCCCCCCCCCCCCCCCCCCCCCCCCCCCCCCCCCCCCACCCCCCCCCCCCCCCCCCCCCCCCCCCCCCCCCTTATGTTCATCATGCTCTTCTTGGAAGGCCAAGTCCTTTCAAGAACTAACTTCCTCCTCTACTGCTCAGCCAAACATACTAACTCGGTTTACCCCATGTCAACCTCCACAACTATTTTCATGTCTTTGTTATGATTGTCTTTGTCTCCATATTCATTTTCACTCTGTGTTTCGCTCTTTTGTATTCTGCTCACATGGTTGACTCCCAATTCTTCTTTGTAATTCTCTGAAAGGGTCCTTTTTAGTAACGTTTATCTCATGCGCAGGTGGAGTTTATTTACAGTAGGTCTGGGGAAGGATGACGTTTTTGTGTGTGACAGTAGCAAGCTTGAATGTTGGTTTGGCTCGGTGTGTGTGTGCGTGTGCGCCTGTGTGTGTGCGTGCGCCTGTGTGTGTGCGTGCGCCTGTGTGTTTGCGTGCGCCTGTGTGTGCATGCGCCTGTGTGTGTGTGTGTGTGTGTGTGTGTGTGTGTGTGCGCGCCTGTGTGTGTGTGTGTTTGTGTGCGCCTGTGTGTGTGTGTGTGTGCGCGCCTGTGTGCATGCCTGTGTGTGTCTGTGGTAAAGTTGCTACCCAAACAGGAACATGCCCTGAATCACGGCTGCCCGCCATCCAGAAGGTGTGAGAGTGACTCAGTTACTCAGCAGCCCGAGTTAACTCTGGCACACAGGGCTGGAGCCAGCCGGCTAGCCTGGCACCAAACTCAAGATGCTAAAAGGAGCACTCATGCTTGTTTTGGCTTTGTTGACATGCATTTCTGTAGTAACCCCTGCCTGTATTACATGCTGTCCAGCACAGAGAGATCCAGTGGTGTAGTCTACGTAGAATGCAGGTATACACAGTATACCCACTTCAAAATTTCAGCGATTTCAAATAAACCCACCTAAAATTGATTGACCCATTATTTAGAATAGCACAAATATAATATATACAGTATCCCCACCTCAAAAAATGCTCAAATATACAGTATATCCACCACAAAAAAGTAGACTACACCAATGGATAGATCATGGCTTTTTCTGTTTTTTTGGGGGTTATTTGGTGAATGTCCAAAGCGGGTTTCCCTTTCATCACATTTCTGAAGCCATTGCTCTCCTTGTGAACATTATCGTGTGTTTTCTGTTATTCACTGCACAAACACACACACACACGAGACATAATGTGATTCACATTTGCTCTGTGGTTGATTGTGACACAAAATAATTGAGGCCTTTAATGCAGGCCTCATGTGAAGGTAATATGTCAGGTTTAGATTAGTGGGCGTTGTTTATTTTCTTTTAAACAGCTGCAGAGAGGGAACATATGGAGTTGGGCCAAGCGCTTACAAAGTCTAGCCTCTCGTTTACCCCAGCAAAAAAATCCCAGAGACGTTGAATGTTTAAACAAAGTTATCTTCTTGTTAACCTCTGTCACATTCATTTTTCTCCTGCGTGCTGCTATCCCCTCTCCTTAAATCTAGCGGTTAGGCAACTGTTTGCTCTCCTTTTGTTGGAGTGGGTTTGTGCTCTTTTTTGTTTTATGGCGTTTGTCTAACTACATCTGAAAATCTCTGCAGGAATGGGTGACTGCCACAGACATCCGGGTGACCCTGAACAGACTGAACACGTTTGGAGACGAGGTGTTCAACGACCCCAAGGTCCTCAAGTCCTACTACTACGCCATCTCGGACTTTGCTGTGGGTGGAAGGTGAGTCCACAATTTCCTGTATTCATATTTATACTTTACGCTGCTGCTGCTGCTGCTGCTGCTCCATCGTATCATGACAACCATATGTCTCAAAACCCACTCCTGTCTGAATTGTCCTGTCCTGCTGCTCCATCGTATTAGTCAAGTCAAGTCAAGTCAAGTCAGCTTTTATTGTCAGTTTCTTCATATGCACAGGTCATACTAGGAAATTGAAATTACGTTTCTCCCTTTATACCATGAAGGACATAGGCATTCACAGGACTATTATGGACACAAGAGTATTATGACAACCATATGTCTCAAAACCCACTCCTGTCCTGTCCAGTATGGTGTAGCAGCTGACTACTCTTGTGAAAAGCATAGGCCATGAGTAATGAGCTCCAGGCCGGCCCTCTTGTGGGAGTTCTAGTCAGTTGTGTGTGGTGTGAGTGTGTGGTTGGTGTTCACGCTGTAGGCAGGCCAACCTCCCCTGCCCTCCCCTCCCATCTGTGCGTGTTTTGGTGAGTGTGTGTGTACAGTGAGGGCAGAGAGGGGGCGAACTGGCCAATTGGGCTAAGTCAAGGGAACCAGGCCAGTGTTCGACCGACGGTGCCCTCTTCCACTCTGTACCACGTCTCTCCACCTTAATCTGTTTGAAATGTGGAGCAGATTTCCATTACTCAGCCGGCATTCCCGACATTCCTGCCTGGGAGTGCTGGATTACAGAGCACGGAGGAAGTGGAATGGGGCGGGTTGTTGCAGACCGGGTGGTGGTGGTGGTGGTGGTGGTGGTGGTGGTCGTGGGGGTAGTGGTTGGGGCAGAGGTAAGCGATGGTCAGAGTGGGTGGGTGTCACACCTGCTGGCTGTCTCCCCGAGCGAGGCCCACTGCCCTGGAGACACAGACAGGCCTGTCTCTGCACCCCACAGCAGTTAGCAATGCACCGGGCGGGTGTGCACTCACTGTGCACTAGCCTGGGAACTCCCATACTGCCTTTAGTTCTACACAATTGTTCCGATCTGAAAGACACTTTCAACTTCACTTGTGATTAGGTCTGGTGGTAACCAGGCAAGGTGTGCACACCACCAGCAATAGAGGCAGACCAGGAAGACAGTCAGAGAATGATCGCTGCAGTCATAGCTTGGACGGAAGCAGAGTGTGTAGAGAGAATGTCAGGTCAACTTCAGTAAGAAAGGCACTTGGGGGCATTTGAGGGGGAAATGGTAAATGGCTACACGAGCGTGTGTTTTTTAGGTGTAAGTGCTAATATACATCCTCATGTATCCGAGCCATGTCATGTTACAGCTGTATATAGGATCCATCAGTTTTTCCGCGCTATGCTGCCAAGGTACACCTGAGACAATACGGACCAAGTAGCGACTGAGCCACGCAAGTCCTTTCTTGTTCCGAGGGGCCCCCTGTCAAAGTGTCTGTGCTGGAGAATGTTCCCTCAGCCCTTTTTCTCTTGCACACACGACAAGCGGAGGAGACACCAGGACAAACGAGGCATTGTGCAGGCCGTCAGCACCATTGCCGTCATCGGGGAATGGTTGGTGACCACCACTAAAATTGATTTACAGAATCGATTCCTTAATCTCACCACTACAAATGGCCAATATGAGGGTTTTTTTTCCAAATGATGTAGGTTTTTTTTCCCTTATAAAACATTTAAAACATTTCCTTCTCTTTGTTTTACCTTAATGGTAACGTTAGGTGTGAGAAGGAAGTAAGGAAGATTGGCAATTGCTGTTTTATGAGCTAGGCATTGTCTGTGTGTTTTAAACTTCGTGGTGAGATTTCAGGTCGAGATTGCCGGATCTTGGCTATCTCATGTATGCTCTCAAATAAAGATCTGCTCAGACATGCATGCCTGTTCTCAAGCACCAATATTTACACTCATGGGGCCTATGAATGGCTGCCTGTAAATTTTTATCTCGCCGTCTCGTTCGTTTTATTTAGCCCGTGTTCATGCGCTGCCGTCGCGCTATGCTGTCGGGCGGCGCAGGAGTCTACTTCCTGTTGCTATCGGTCACCACAAACTCGTTGACCTTGATCACGCTGTTGTGTCAACAGCCCTGAGATCTTTTTTTATATACCTGCGCACGCACTGTTTGCTTTGTTGGTGGAGGTTTGCCCTCCTGAGGAATGCATGCGTTGACGGGTCCAAACCTTAACACCTTGATGGATTGGGATTGGTCTCCTTAAGAGTTTTGCCAGCATGCACTCCATCACAGATATACAGTATCCTTGGTAACACGCCCATGTTTTGGAAGGAGTTTGAGAAACTCAGCCAGACTGTGTGAATGTAAAAAAGTAGGTTACTTGACTTGCGCAAGACCTCCTGCTCTGATAACTGACTGACACTGCCATCATACCCTGCTCTGCTCTGCTTTCTAGGTGCAAGTGCAACGGCCACGCCAGCGAGTGTGCGAAGAACGAGTACAGCAAAATGGTCTGCAACTGCAAGCACAACACGGAGGGCGACGACTGCAGCGTGTGCAAGCCGTTCTACAACGACCGGCCCTGGAGGAGAGGAACCGCCGACAACGCCAACGAGTGCTTGCGTAAGTCCCCGCCAATCTTGCCAGATGGAAAATGCTGAATTATCGCACCAAAACCTCAAAATGATCATTTTTGGAATCATTATCATTTAGGAGGAAATTATTATCATACAAGACCCAAATTGTTGTTTCAAGGCATCTAAATGAACTAAATGATAACTCTGAAATTATCGTACATCATGTTTTTTTTTAATTGTACAGAGGACAAAATGGACAAAATGATGGTACAGATACGATAATTATCGTACATCTGGCAACACTGGTCCCTGCTCCGCACCCAACAGCTCCCCGCCTCTCTTTGCTGACCCCTCTCTCCTCAGCATACTTCACAGTAATCACAGCCACCCCCTTACTAGCATTCTCTACGCACAGAATGTCTGCTCGTTCAGAGTCTTGTGTCTGTGTGTGTGGAGTGCCGTGCCGTCCCAATATTTCCGCCCACAGCCATGCTGTTTGACACTTTGGACTCCTCCCTCCAGGGCCGCTGACAGCTTTGGCTGGGCCCAGGACAAAGTCATCCCCCCACCCAATACATACAATGTAATGTGAACCCAATTCTGGGCCCCCCCCCTTCCCTCTGGGGCCGGGACAACTGACCCGTTTGCTGGCTTCCCTGCCTCCCTCGTCCCTTCCATCCCCCCACCCACTGGGGAGATGGGTGGTGAGGATACAGGCTCCTCTGTCCCATCCCTGGGTTCTTTGTACAAGTAATATCCCAACTCCCGTCCTCCCATCCTCCCTTGCCTACTTTTGGCCAGTGTATGTCAATATCTCGCTAAAGTGTATGTCAATATCTTGCTAAAGCGCAATTCTAATACAATTCTCTCCTTTGCTAACGGGATGGTGAATGCTGAATAGTCCCCCAAAAGTTGTTGTTGCTAGGCTGACAGCAGGAAAACGTTATTGTTGTCTCCACGGAGGCAGGGCGGGCCACAAGCAGGCCGTCAGGCCACAAGCACAGGCTGAGGAGGGGAGTCCACATATTGGAAAGCACACCCCCCCCCTCGTCTCGTGCTCCTCGTAGTGGCCTGATGTGAGGCGACTGTGGGAGCCGAAGTCCTGCTGGCTGAGAGGGCTTCATATCTGTTCCTCTTGGGCGACACCGTTTCCTGGAAAAGCATGACTAATCAGCCCATCAGATACAACGCTCTGGCAAACACGCTTGAAGACACACACACACTCGCGCGCGCCCGCACACGCACAGACGTGTAGACAGACAAGCTCAGACATTTGCATGCACACACAGATGTGCACACACGCATGCACACAGATGTGTGTACACACAGATGCAAAAACATACTCTCACACACTCACACACACACACACACACACACACACACACACACATATGCGCACTCTCACGACACACACATATGCGCACTCTCACGACACACACATATGCTCACACATGCACACACACATTTTATCTCTCACACACACACACACACACACATGTGAACACACTCACACAGTTCTCACAACCCTGCAGCGCTGGGAATCTCTGCTCTCATATTTCACCATTTCATTCCCTGAACCCCAGTGCCTGCCAAAATATTTTTCGACCATAAAGTCTGATGAGTAAGAGGCATCTGTGTCCGGATCCTAGTTTCCCAGTACCGTTTAGCCATCTTCTCTTACATCAGAAGTAGTTGACAGTTGCTATGGCCAACCTCGCCTTCATCCCTCTCCATAGCCCTATGTGAACTGCAATGTTTCTTTCAAGTGTTGAGTAACAGTTGGACCATTCATGAGTCAAACCTTTTATTATTTTGTTTCTTCTTTGCTGCATCTCTCCCCCTCATCCCATCTCTCTCTCCCTGTCTCTCTCTCTCTCTCTCTCTCTCTCTCTCTCTCTCTCTGTCTCCCTCTCTCTTTCTCTCTCTCTCTCTCTCTCTCTCTCTCTCTCTCTCTCTCTCTCTGTCTCTCTCTCTCTGTCTCTTTCTGTCTCTCTCTCTCCCTCCACCACAGCCTGCGACTGCAATGGCAAGAGTTCCGAGTGCTACTTTGACTCTGAGCTGTACCGGGCCACGGGCCACGGAGGCCACTGCCGCAACTGTGCGGACAACTTCGACGGGCCAAACTGCGAGCGTTGCCTGGACAACTACTACCGGGAGCCGACCGGCAGCCGCTGCTTGCCATGTGGCTGCAACTCAGTCGGTGAGTTTCCATGGCCGCTGCCCCAACTCACCCTGCCACGGATACCACACCATACAACTGAGGACCAGGACTGGACTGGGGTTGAAATAGGGCCCGGGCACTTTAGGCTTAACCCCTTAAGACACAGCATTTATAAATGAGCTGTTGCCAGAATGGCAATGACCCAGTAGTAATGTATTACTAAAGGCCCTGTGCACTGTCATAGTAGTGTAGTACTATAGTAGTTACATTTCAATGTCTATTACAGTGTGCCACAGGAGGTACAGCGTGCGTTAAGGGGCTACAGGGACCTCTCATAATTATCATATATAATAATAAGTGGCACAGAACTGCCTCAACGGTGGGCCCCGCACCCTCTTAGTCCCCAATTTTCAGAAATGTTACCAAAAAAAAAATGTGTAATATTTCTGGAAATAGGGGCCCACGAGGTGCGGGGCCCACCGGGAAATGCCCGCTATGCCAGATGGCCAGTCCAGCCCTGGCCAGGTCAAACACTCCCTCTCATGGTCACAGCTCCCTCACTCTTTCCCTCAAGTGGTATGCCTGTGGGAGTCACTTTTTTTTGGTCACTAGATGTGTTTGTACTTCTGAAGTACTATAAATGGTTCCCTTAATCCGATTTGGGTTTTTTTTTTTTCTTCCTCTCTTTTTTCCCCCTCTTCTCTTTTCTTTTCTTTTCTTTTTTTCCCCTTGTCCTGCCTTGAAGGTTCTCTGAGCACCCAGTGTGACTCAACCGGGCGCTGCAGCTGCAAGCCTGGCGTGATGGGGGACAAGTGTGACCGCTGCCAGCCGGGATTCCATACCCTGACCGAGGCAGGCTGCAGGTAGGCTCACCTCTGCCAACCAGGGCCAGCCAGCCAGCTCTGGTCTGGCCACCATGCTGTTGCCCACAACAGCACTGGGGCCTATGCCACAAAGCTGGGGACCAATTCCATCAACGGCGTTAATCTCAAATCCGAGTTCAAGTCGCTAAACTGCGCTGTTTTAGACATAGATCCGTTCCATCAGTCTTGCTACCCTGAATCTCGGCTGAGTTGCCAAGGTAAATTATGCTCCAACTCAAACCTGGTAGCTCCCAGGTTTAACACCAGGCTAAATAAATCAGTCTTTCAAAGAATTTCAACCTGTAGGAAACAGTGTCACCACCGGACCGTTCCGCATATTTTGTCCGACAAAGACTTGGTTTGACAAGGCATGCCCGAGTCCACAACATGATCGCATTTTTGACAATCGTTGATCTGGACTTCCCCTGTACAACATGCACGAGCGCAACACCAGCTTTGATGAGCGCAGCTGAAGTGAAACTAGCCAAGGCGCAGCTTATCTTCAGTGGTGGAACGGTGTCAGCCTCAGCCGTTTGTTGAAACTCGGCTTTTGCACGTAAGCGCTGCTGAATTCAGCGCCAATGATGAAATGGTCCCCTGGTTCAGGAGTAAACCAGGTTAAGTTAAGAAATTGAGGACTCCAGGCTCTTAGATGATTTATCTCTTAAGACTTCAGGCTCTTCTATTAGATGATTTACCTCTTAACTTTAACATTTACTCCCGAACCAGCTTTGTAGTATACTGCCCTACAATATCAGAACGCAGTATCTTGAAAATGGTCGAAAATGGGTTTAGACCGGAAATTGGCTTTAAAATACCTTCTTTTTCTTGTGTTAAAATTTTTTGGCCCAACTTGGTCCCGTTTCGGAAAAAAACGCAAAAAACTGATTATACTGCGCTTTTTGGTTTTAGGAGGTTACGTCTTACTAGCCAAGAACGCAGTATAATGCGAATTATACTGCACTTCTCCATTGACACCGTGGTTTTGGTGTAGACAGTAATACCACAACAGAGCGCACTATAATGATTTTTCAGCTAAAAAGTAATGAGAATGTTGTTTTTTTTGCTTTTTTCTTGTGTGCATAAATTTTAACCATAAAAAAGTATTGTATGGAAGTGTCATCACCACTTTACCTCCAACACAGTCGCGTGGACAGAAAGGAAACTTTAAAGCCTTTTTTCTCAGTTTGGCATTTTGAATTATACTGCGTTCTGAAATTGTAGGGCAGTATAGGTCTCTGGACTATAGCAACCCAAACAGTGGCCAACTTGCGCCAAAATGCAATGCTGCCTCCAAGATGTTACAGCAACAGTGCTTGATTAAACATTGTTGGAACTTGCAGCTTAAATGCTCTAAGCCGCCACGCTCAAATATCAATTTATTTTTAAGCACTGTGGCTTAGGCGGTTCATCTTTAAGCACATAGACTGGATGCTTTACACGTCGTCTCAGTGTAGTTTAGTTATTAAGTGTGTAACTCAATATAGTTTCCAATGGTAGATGCAGTTAAGTGATATGTTTCTATAGGTCAATAAATGTCTTGAATGAGAGGTCTGTAAGTTTGGGTAACACCGTGTATGCATATGTTCTTGACATATGGCATTTCAGAGAGGGGTGGTATACAGATAACAAAAGATTGAAGAATATTTGAAGCTCTGAAGTACAGCTATTTGAATATGATTTTTTGACGCAAGCAAATATTTAAGATTATTGTTACTTATCAAAAGCCTACATTTCACAATCTGCATTGAAGGAGCACATATTGGAGAGAGGGGGATGTTTTTTTTACCTTTGCTCTGGAGTAGGTATTTAAAGAAGCTATTAGTCACTGGATGTGAATTTCTACAATGTTAAACATCCCACTCTCTCTCTCTCTCTCTCTCTCTCTCTCTCTCTCTCTCTCTCTCTCTCGCCCTCTCTCTCTCTCTCTCTCGCCCTCTCTCTCTCGCCCTCTCTCTCTCGCCCTCTCTCTCTCTCTCTCTCTTGCCCTCCCTGGCTCCCCATTCTGCCTGCTGTCTTTTTTTTGCTTTCTTTTTTCTTCCATTCACTTTCTTTTACTCTCTCTCTCTCTCTCTCTCTCTCTCTCTCTCTCTCTCTCTCTCTCTCTCTCTCTCTCTCTCTCTCTCTCTCTCTCTCTCTCTCTCTCTCTCTCTCTCTCTCTCCCTCCCCTCTCTGCAGACCCTGCTCCTGTAACCCCTCCGGAAGCACACAAGAGTGTGATGTGCAGACAGGACGCTGCCAGTGCAAGGACAACGTGGAGGGCTTCAGCTGTGACAGGTCAGACACTGGTGGCTCTATTGTACACACACACACACACACATCAACACACTAGGGGTGGGCGATATGACGATATTATATCGTGAATCGCGATATTGAGTAAAATATCGTCTCGAATCTGCCAAAGTGGAGAAATCGTATAGATCGTCTTGCAGTGAGGATGTTTATTATCAGTATCAGAGTGATGTTTTCTCACTTGTGTTGTTGTCTTAACTTTATTCTTTACATTATTGTATTCCAATTGTACACTTTATGAGAGTATCATCAGTGTGTTAACATTTTATTGACTGCAAATTACAAATTGCAAGTATATGAAAGTTGTTTTTTGTTGTTTTTATTTTTTGGATGGAAGATCGTGATAAAAAATCGAAATCGTGATTTCATGTTAAAATATCGTGATACAACATTTTTGCCATATCGCCCACCCCTACACACACACACACACACACACACACACACACACCACACACACGTCGTCCAGCTGTCTTACCTTACCTGACCAATTTATGTGACATTTTATACAACTTCTGTGGCGTGTCATTTCATGACATATCTGGATGAACAACAGGTCCACTATAAAAATACAGGACCAGTTGTTGAGTGCTAGATGAGCCTATCAGGAGGCCTTTCAGCAAAACACTCACCCAGTTCTCCCCTGCAACTGGTCCTCTGTTTTTAGATCTCATTTAGACCACTGGCATACGCACCGGTTTTTCTTCACCGAAAGGAGTGTGTGTGTGTGTGTGTGTGTCTGTGTCTGTGTGTGTCTGTGTCTGTGTGTGTGTGTGTCTGTGTGTGTGTCTGTGTGTGTGTGTGTGTGTCTGTGTGTCTGTGTGTGTGTCTGTCTGTCTGTCTGTCTGTCTGTCTGTCTGTCTGTGTGTGTGTGTGTGTGTGTGTGTGTGTGTGTGTCTGTCAGAATTAGGTGCAGAGTTCCCCTAGCGCCAGTCAGGGGAGAAAATAGCCCATAGATAGCTCAGGCCTCCCCACTGAGAGACACAGACACACACACACTGGGTCAGAGACACTTGTCTGGCCATTTAGGGCCTCCAAAAAGCCCCACCAGTCACTGGTGACTAACTGTGAGAGACTTTTGCTCGGCTCTTTGCTATTGTAAAATGTAAAATGGCCATCCTGATCACATGCTCTCAGCTCCCACCCACATAGACCATTAAAACGTCTTTCCCAAGAATTCCAGGAAACTGTAAATCTGCAATGATTGCAATATTATTTCTCCAAAACGTGTCTGTGATATGATTTATGACCTCCTTGTGATTTAATTTGACATAATTTCTTTCGTTTTAATGGCATTGGTTACCCATGCTAGCATTTGCTGTGTGCTAGATGTGAGTGAGTGGGTGGGAGGGGAATTTTCCCTTTCGTCCTCACAAACCCCCAATGTTGCCGATCTTCCATTCACCTCATCCACACTCCTCTTTTTTAACACACACACACACACACACACACACACACACACACACACACACACACACACACACACACACACACACACACACACACACACACACACACACACACGTCAGGGGCGACATTCCTTCTAGTCACCCAGTTGGGCCACACATGGATAGGATAATCCCCTCAGTATGTCCCGGTGGAGCTCCAGTCACCAAGAGGACTGGGGGAGCGCAGGGAAAGAAGCAACAGATAGCAGGAAGGAAAGTAATATACACATGAGACTATTACACAGCACCCAAAACACCTATGTGGGAAATGACCAACAGATTAGTACTTAAAAAAAAGACCTACAGATGAGTACTTTTAAAATAAAATAAAATAAACTGCTTTAATTTCGATAGGACCGTATGAGAGGCGACAGGAAGTGAGTGGAAGAGAGAGATGGGGGGAGGATGGGCAAATGATGCGAGCCAGAATCGAACCCCGGTTGCGGGCGTATTAACCCAGTGCCCTACCCCGTTAGACCACCGTAGGGCCACAGACGAGTACCTTAAACCCATTTTTAGCATCTTTCATAACTTATTTCCTTCCAACAATTTCGTTCTAAACTACGCTCATTGTGTACAATATACATTTCCAAAGCTTCTTGAAACTGTTGTTTCCTCAAGCTCATGTTCAGGAGGTGTTGTGTTTCTGCTTCTGGTTTGCAGGTGTAAGCTGGGCTACTTCAACCTGGACCCCCAGAACCCCCAGGGCTGCACGCCCTGCTTCTGCTTCCAGCACTCGTCTGTGTGCGACACGGCCGAAGGCTACAGCATCCACACAGTCACCTCTACGTTTGACAACGGTATGACTCAAGGTCCACGTGATTGCAAAGGCCAGACCTTCACGGCCCTTTGTAACACGGTTGTTTGGCTTGGTTTTTCTTAGTTTTTGGGAATTAATTTGAGTGTATATCTGTGAAATGTTTGTTTCCTTATGTCGTCCTTGTTGTCATTCATCTTTCTTTTCCTCTCTCTCTCTTTCTGTCGTCCATGTGATGGCTCTTGGTTTCAGATGATGACCAGTGGACAGGTCAGCGTAGGGACGCCACATCTGCTGAGGTCCAGTGGTCCCCCAGCTCCCAAGACATCTCGCTCATCTCCGATGACTACTTCCCCATCTACTTTGTTGCTCCAGGTATGGCATGTTAAATAGGCTGCTAGTGGGGGGGGCTCTTGACTTAGCAGAAGGTGGGCCCTAGCTGTGGCTCAATTGTCTGGGCACTCGACTGCTACACCGGCGACCTAGGTTTGATTGCGACCCGAAATCATTTGCCGAGCCCTCCCGTCTCTCTCTCTCTCTCCACGCTAATTTCCTTTCTCCTCTCACACTGACTGTGTCATGATAAAGGCATAAAAAAACAAAAAATATATACCGGTATATATTTTTTTAAAAGACTTGTTAGAGGGTGATAAAGTGGACGTGTATGTATGCCATCAGAACAAGAGAAACAGAAACCCATGTTGGCCATTCGCCCCACCAAAAACAAATTGCTATGTGACCGCTGTAGATAGAGCTGCCTTGGATTCAATGTGCCTTTAGGAATACTTTTGATGTGAGAATGGACGTAGCCATCTGTTGCTAATGGATGTCAATTCACATTTGTGTTCATACAGAGAGATTCTTGGGCAATCAGCTGCTGAGCTTTGGCCAGAACCTGACGTTCACCTTCCGCTCGGACCGGCAGGACGCGCGTCTCTCAGCAGAAGATGTGGTGCTGGAGGGAGCCGGACTTCGCGTCACCGTGCCTCTTATTGCCCAAGGCAACGCCTATCCTGAAGAGAACGTGAAGACCTATGTGTTCAGGTGGGCTCACCATCCATGCATGCAGATATTTGTATACGATTGTATGCGTGTTGTCTATTTGTGTTTATATCCTGTTTTCATTCTGTGAAACCAAAGGCAATTTTCATGCTGGCATGACAATAAAGTCTATTCTATTCTATTCTATTTTCTGTCTTCTGCAAGTGACTGTATAAGACACTATTTGGCGCATTTAATTGGTCAGTTGCGTTTTTTACACAAGACTATGCTCTCTTGACTTTGCTGTGGGTGCAGTCACGTATGACATCCTGAAACTGTAGAACAGTAAGGACAGTGGGGTTTTTTTTTTGGCCTTGCAGATGTTTTTCAAGGTCAGTGTATCCGATGAGGGTGTGCTAATATGTACACTGTTGCATTTGTAGGCTGCATGACACCACAGACTACCCCTGGAGGCCTGTCCTTGGCCCCGGAGACTTCCAGAAGCTTCTCCACAACCTGACCGGCATCAAGATCCGCGGCACCTACAGCGAGAGAAGTATGTCTGGGACGTAGACCCCTATGACACGGTGTTGCTGCCATGAATATGGCAGTCTGGAATTTATTCATTTTGTACTTTGTTAATTAATTGTTAGTATTTGGTTTTGTTTGGGGTTTTTTGCCTTTTTCTTTTGAACAAAACCAGCACAGGTATTTGATATTTGCACAAAACACATACCCAGCACAGGTATGGTTGCTTAAATAAGGGCCTGTCTAAATGGAAATATACAAAAACGAGCACATTTTTGTGATTTGCAAGTAAGATAATGTATTGTTCTACATATTGCAAAACAGGGTTTTGTATTGTAATGTGCAGCTGGTCGCAAGCCAAATTTCATATGTGGGGTAAGACAATAAGTTAAAATAAGAGACGGCCAAAACACTTCGGAGGGGATAAGCGATTTAGTGTAAAGCTCCCTTTACTTCCCTTTAGACAAAACATGTTTGAGCACGTGTGTGTGTGTGCGTGCGTCTGTCTGTGTTCGTGTGTGTGTGCGCGCGTGTGTTCTGGTCTTTACTGATAAGCATGTGGGCAAAATCTGTGCACTGGCAGACATGACAAAGAGCAGCAGCAGACAAGTGCTGTCTGTCCAGATATACCTCGTCTCTCCATAGAAGGCCCCGGTGGTGTACGAGTCGAATAGCTTTGTTCTGAATCCAAATCACATCCCTTTCCCTCTACCTCAACACACACTTCAACTGCTACTCTCAAACAGGTGCTGGGTACCTGGACAACGTTTCCCTGATGACTGCCCGTAGAGGACCCGGCACCCCTGCCCGCTGGGTTGAGAAGTGCACGTGCCCACAAGGCTACGTTGGCCAGCACTGTGAGCAGTGCGCCGTGGGATACCGTAGAGCCAACCCTGAGCTCGGCCTCTTCAGCCCCTGTGAGCACTGCAACTGCAACGGCCACAGTGACACATGCGACCCTGTGACAGGTCAGTCGTGCCTTAATGATTTTTAAACATATTTTGTCTAGCTTAAGCTTGACATTTTTTGTATGTGTATGTCCTTTGTTGTACATTGTACATGTGTGTCGTAAGTAATCTTACCAAAGATTCGAGCACAAGCTACAGTAAGGTAAGGTAAAGGTAATAACAACAGAGCAGATAAAACGGAGAAAGAAAGAAATTACTGACTGTACGACAATAAGATCGCAAAAAGGATAACCGCAGAATCTATTCAAATGTCAAAGAGAGGTCATGGTAATAAATAGTGTAAAATCTAGTCTGAAGCCTAGATTTAAAGGAATCTATGGTGTGCATCTCAGTACCACAAGCACTCGCCAGCTCTCCAGCGTTGACATGATGTTGCCCCCATGTGGTCGCCTGTGGAATAACATGTGTATGTGTGTACAGGACTGTGTGACTGCCAACACAACACCGCTGGTGTGAGCTGTGAGAGGTGCAAAGATGGTTACTATGGCGACTCCACCCTGGGCACCTCCACCGATTGCCAGCGGTGCCCATGCCCAGGAGGGGCTACCTGCGCCGTCGTTCCCAAGACACGGGAGGTGGTGTGCACCAACTGCCCCACTGGTACCACAGGTACACCCTTCATTTTTTTGCCATAGTCCACCTTCTGTTTGTTTGTTTTTTGTTTGTTTGTTTTGGTTTAAATTGTAATATTTTTGTGTCATTTAAAAAAAATAATCTGATAGATAGCTAACTGTTAAAAAATCATCTGCTCCTCATGATTTCTCACTTTGCGTGATTGTCCTCGTTTTGACACATGATCCCTTTCCCTCTGTGCTCAGGCAAGCGCTGTGAGCTATGCGACGATGGCTATTTTGGCGACCCCCTGGGCGAGGACACCAAGACCAAGAGGCCGTGCCGCGCCTGCACCTGCAGCGACAACATCGACCCCAACGCTGTGGGCAACTGCAACCGCGAGACGGGCGAGTGCTTGAAGTGCATCTACAACACCGCCGGCTTCTTCTGTGATCGCTGCAAAGAGGGCTTCTACGGTAACGCCTTGGCCACCAACCCAAATGAGAAGTGCAAAGGTGAGTGGTCAGCCGTGTCTCTTTCTCACACAGCTGTGTATGTGTAACGGAGGCCAACTAGCAGAGTGTGGCATGGAGCGTTAGTAAACCTCCCTCCCGTAGCCTCAATACAGTGCGCGGTAGTGATGGGCTATCGGACGGGCCCTTTAACTCAGCGATATCGTACTGTGACTCCCATTGCCGAACCAATGTAATTGACGAGTTGGCAGGTTTGCGTTCCCGAGGGGTACGAACCGTGCGGGAAACCTCCGTCACATGTGACTCATTATTATTCTGGAACGTGCATTAGTATGACATTTGGTTTTTTTATTCACTGCTCTCTACAACATTGTGGAATGGTAGTTGAACTTGGTCACTGTCAACCATTTTAGTACAAGCTAGGAATGTCAGGGGAAGGTGCTGACCTGACATGTGTAGTGAATAGGCCTTCTAGGTATAATGTATGTGTACTGTCTCTGTGTAATTGTCTATGTCCACACCTAAAGTCGATGTATGCATGGGAAAATAAGAATTTAAGAAACGTAATTTCAATTCTTTGTATGACCAGCGCATGTAAAGAAATTGACAATAAAGCCGACTTGACTTGACTTGACCTGACTTGACCTGACCTGACGCGTGTGCTCTTTTCCCCCTGTAGCCTGCTCCTGCTCTCCGTACGGCACTGTGGATCAGGAGACCTCCTGCCTGCAGGTGACCGGCCAGTGCCAGTGCCTGCCCCACGTCACCAACCGAGACTGCAGCGCCTGTGAGCCTGGCTTCTTCAACCTGCAGAGCGGCAAGGGCTGCGACAGGTAAGCCAAAGACCATCACCTCTTTCGAGTATACTTATACAGCAGATTGTAGAAGTAAATCAATCCGTTGCAAAAACGGAAGAAAATCCAAGGCACTCTCCTTTAGAAAAAGTGAAAAGGCCTTTATTGTGATGGTTTGGTCATACTAGACATATAAAAGACCCCAACGCATTTCGACAGTCATGCCTTCTTCAGGTAGTCAAAACCAACTCCCCGAAGAAGGCGTGACTGCCGAAACACGTTGGGGTCCTTTAAATGTCTAGGATAAAAAAGCCATCACAAAAAAGGCTTTTTAACTTTTCTAAAGGAGAGCGCCTTGGATTTTCTTCCATTTTTGCATGTTCAGTCCAAAGTCTAAATGTTTTCCCTATCCAAAGAGCACCTCAACCTAACTTTTTCAGAGTCCAGGAAGCGCTCCTAAACAAACTTTTTTGAATCAATGCATTGTTCCACTTTAATTCTCTCTGAGTGAACGCTGTCCTTGGCATGTTAGCTGCTCAGTGTTTGTTGCATGTAGTGTATGTAATATGTTCTACTTGCCTTTTGCCTTGCACTTCCGTAGGTGTAACTGCAGTCCCATTGGCTCCACCAGCGGTCAGTGTGACATCTTGTCTGGCCAGTGCGAGTGCCAGCCAGGGGTCACAGGTCAGCAGTGTGACCGCTGTGAGGTCAACTTCTTCGGCTTTGGCTCCTCCGGCTGCAAACGTAAGTAAAGAATTCCTTACTTGTTTAATACCCTGCTGTTAAAGCCCCGCTCGTTCCCTGTGCAAGAGAGAGCCAGGCCTGGTTTTCACTAATTCAGACTAGAATATGTGAGTTTTATTACCAGTACACTCTTACACCTCCCTACGAAACGAAGGTTATGTATATAGCCACGGTTCTATGAGTTTCGGATGACCGCCAGAGCTTGGCTGTCACTCGGAGTGTACACAAGAAATTTTGCCAAGAGGACATTCCCTGGGTGCACCGCTCTTTTGACCCCGACCCCGGGGTCACCGGGTGACGTCACCCAGGTCACAAGTGAATTTGTTGTTACTAAATACTCGACCTGCACTGACGTGCAATGGATATCCAATGCTGTAAGCACCGCCTCTGGCGGTCAGGAGGAACGATATAGAACATCAATATTCACAGTTTATCTGACCTATAGTAAATCGCACCTGGGGTGTGTTTCTCAAAAGCATAGTTGTTAGCAGTTAGCAACTTGGGTAGTTGTCAATGGGATATTGCATCGCAAACAACAAAGTAGCTGATGTAGTTAGCAACTGTGGTTTTGAGAAAATGCACCCTTGACCTTCTGTCCTCCTCTGGCCATTCCCAGCTTGTGACTGCGACCCAGAGGGCTCCCAGTCAGCACAGTGCAAGGAGGACGGGCGGTGCGAGTGCCGCCCTGGCTTTGTGGGTGCCCGCTGTGACATGTGCGAGGAGAACTACTTCTACAACCGCTCCACTCCTGGCTGTCAGCAGTGTCCCAACTGCTATGGCCTGGTTAGGGATAAGGTACAGAAACTATGTTTCTTTGGCTTGAAAAGTGCTTTTTTTATTTTCAATCAAAATAATTTAAACATGTAAAGTGCTTTGTTTAGGAAAATCATTTTTATCACTATTATTAATTAATTAATTATTAATATAAGTTCCTTCATTCTATGCATGAGAAGTTTTTTGGGGTGGGATGATTGATCGGTGATTCTGCTCAAAATGACAAACAATTTGCTTCCACCTGCAGGTTAACCAGCAGAGACAGAAGCTTCACGACCTTCAGACGTTGATTGATAACCTTGGCACAAGCTCAGAAACGGTGAGCGATAAGGCGTTCGAGGCACGTCTGAAGGAAGCAGAGAAGGCCATCATGGATCTGCTGGAGGAAGCCCAGAGCAGCAAGGGTAGGCGTCTCCATTTACAATAATATCCAACAAAGGATGAGCGTTTACAGTAGTATGTGTGCAACGGAGATTGTAGAGTAACTCGATACATTTTCTCCTAAATAAATCATTATTTATGTTCCTCTAAATATATTTACGATTGCCTGGCTTAACTCTGACATGGCACCACTGAGCTTTATTGACTCATGGCTGAAATATGATCATTTGACATCTGAACAACAGTCCTCCAGATGGCGCCAAATCTTCAGTCTGTTGTCTATCTTTTTCTCCTGTAACACTTGATTTTTTCCCAAAGTTCAGTTGTTAAACACTGAATCATTTATATTTTAAGTGCTCATTACAAGGACACTAGTGAACTTGGGTAGCCTGCTTATCACTCACTTTTACTGCAATCCATACAGATGTGGATGAAGGTCTATTGGAACGTCTGAACAACATCAACAACACCCTGACCACCCAGTGGAACCGACTGCAGAACATCCGCAACACGGTGGACAACACGGGAACGCAGGCGGAGAAGGCCCACAGGCGGGTACAGGACGCGGAGAGCCTGATTGACAGAGCACGTCAGGAGCTGGACAAGGCCAAGGACGCCATCGG
Organism: Engraulis encrasicolus; assembly: GCF_034702125.1. Taxonomy (NCBI): domain Eukaryota; kingdom Metazoa; phylum Chordata; class Actinopteri; order Clupeiformes; family Engraulidae; genus Engraulis; species Engraulis encrasicolus. The sequence goes on along the minus strand of NC_085872.1, from coordinate 17,365,054 downwards.
CAAAGTTGTGAGTGACGCTTAGTTTTTTTGGGTTTTTTTTTTTATTATTTATCCTTTATTTAACCAGCAAAGGTCCCGTTGAGTCACAGTGACTCTTCTTCCAGGGAGTCCTGGCCAAGAGGCAGCAAGTTAAAAGTTACCAAAGAAAAACACAAAAGACAAGGAACAAAACTACCAAAACATTTTTTGTGCATATTTGCGGGTACTTTTTTTTTGTTGTTGCTCTGCTCATGGAGCAAAATAATGTTACTGAATACTCTGCGAGTACAGAAAGTGTCTGAAACTTGACTGACCACAGTCTCACAGAGAAGCTGCGCTTGCCTAGACATCTCAATAACTGAACTTGTGTCTGAATGCCAATATGACTTCTGGTGGCAAGCGGAGTCTGAAACGGTGATAAATTCATGAGTATTCTGACTGGCGTAGATGCTTATTTGATATGATCTTTGTTTCTCTTAGGACATCAAACCACTCACGACCACAGGAGGGCCAAACAACATGACCCTACTGGCTGAGGAGGCCCGCAACCTGGCTGACAAGTAAGAGCAGGCATCTGATTGGCCAACAGGGCTGGAATGGCCAACTGGCATAGCGGGCATTTCCCGGTGGACCCTGCACCCTTGTGGGCCCCTATTTTCAGAAATGTACACAAAAAAAACCACACCGGTGTATCAGTTCTGCGCCGTTAATTATGAGGGGCCCCTTTTAGTCAAAAGTGCCCGGGCCCTATTTCTCCCCCAGTCCAGCCCTGTTGGCCAATGCTCAGTACTCATCACAAAAAATCTAACAAACACATGGGATGGAGCAGACTGCAATTTTTTTCCCCGGTGGGTTAGAACAGAATGTGTAATTTTGCATTGGCAGCAGTGTATACACCACCAAACCAAGACTGCATGACTCATCTAGGGCTATTTGTGAAAAGCTAACTGATTTCATTTGGTTTTGCTACTTACTAGGCATAAATCAGATGCAGATATGATTGAGAAGATTGCCAAAGATGCCAATGACACTTCAACGAAGGCATACAACCTCCTGAAGAAGACTTTGGATGGCGAGGGCAAGACCAGCGATGACATCAATGAACTCAACAAGAAGTAGGTTGCTGAAAGCCCAGCAGATGACGTCTCCATCTGCCATCTGTATTTGAAGAGTTTATTTGCAAAACGGTGTATCTTTTGAGAAACTGGCATTTTTGTGTTGGGCATTCTATTGCATTGCATTGCAAAATGCATTTTATATAGCTTGAAAACGTATGTTCTCAAAATATCTGAATGGCATGAATTCACACAAAGACGATAGGACCTCTGAACAGTCTTTTTCAATACTAAAATGCAAAAGTCAAAAATCGTAGATAGATACACCGTTTTACAAATAAACTCTTCCTTTGTTGTCCCGGAAATCACTTTTTTCTCTATTTGTTGTCCCTAAAAACGTCCCATTTTGTGTCGACACAGATACACTGAGGCTAAGGACCTGGCTAAGAACCTGGAGAAGCAGGCCAACAAGGTGCTGGGAGAGGCAGAAGAGGCGAGCGACAAAGCCAACAAGATCCTGGCCAACCTGACAAGCATACCGCCTTTCGACACCAAAACACTAGAGGTGAGCGGCCAGACACCAGCACTGGGGTGCATTTCTGGAAACCAGAGTTGCTAACTATGTTAGCTACTTTGTTGTTTGCAATGCAATTTCCCATTGACAACTACCCAAGTTTCTAACTGGCTAACAACTACGCTTTCGAGAAACGCACCACTGATTTAGTTAAACTCTAGAAACTGAGCTTGACCTTTTGTGAATACTGTTTTGTTTGTTTTTGATTTATATGTTTTTGTTCAGGACGAGGCCAGCAAGATCAAGAAGGAAGCATCGGACCTGGATAAACTCATTGACAAGACGGAGAAGGAGTACAACGACCTGAGGGACGATCTCAAGCACAAAGAGTCTGAAGTCCGTAAACTGCTGGACAAGGGCAAGACTGAGCAACAGGTGAGTGTCTCTTCATAGAAGTCAGTTGAAATACTTCATGACGAAATTATTTTACTAGTACATAACAATAATGCAGGTACTTCCAACATTGCCACGCAAATATGAATATTAAGGCAATAATTAAGGCAAAATTAATAAAACATCTCCAGCATTATTGCAACACAAGCCTTACTGCCAATTCATAATCTGAACACTCATTTTCTTTTCTCTCTCTTCACTGTGGGACAGACGGCAGATCAGTTGCTGGCTCGTGCCGACGCTGCAAAGGCCCTTGCTGAGGAGGCTGCCAACAAAGGAAAGACCACGTACCAAGAGGCTCAGGACATCCTGGCCAACCTCAGAGGTGAGTGTGTTGTGCAGGATTGTGAGGAGATCTTAATGTAGTTTCTGATTGAACATGATGATGCATCATACCCCTTCCATGCAGATGGGATCATTGACGATCCTGTTCACTATTTGCTGGAAAATCTTAACTACATCATAACAACATTGCTATGATACTGAAAAGAGTCTTAAATAACGGATAAAGATATGATCGTTACAATTTTGTGGACAATAAGGTTATGCCATGGGCTTTGCATGAAACGGTTAGCAACCAAGGTAAATGTGAGAACTGAACTGTTTCTTGGCTTAAGATTCAGGCACACCACACAAACCATAATGACGAAGAGAATAATTGATTGTAATTATTGTACAATTATCATGTGCCATTGAAGTTAGAATTGATAATCAAGAAATAGTTGCAGATCATGCATTTTTTTATTTTGTTGTTCCAATGTATGTAGAGTAGAGAGTAGAGTATAATTTTTTGCTCCCGAGGTAAATTAAGGTGGTTATGCACGGTATGCTTATTATGAAGGCTTGAATTGATAACCAGGATTCTGCTGGATCTCCATGCTCTATCTTCTAACAGATTTCGATAAGAGGGTTAACGATAACAAGACTGCAGCAGAGGAGGCCATGAAACGCATCCCGGAGATCAACAAAATCATCATCGCAGCCAACAACAAGACCAAGGACGCGGAGTCTGCACTGGGCAATGCAGCATCGGATGCCAAGGACGCCAAGAAGACAGCCGAGGAAGCCGAGAAGATTGCCAGTGCTGTGCAGAAGGTGTGTACCTGTGGAAAAATACAGTTCAGGGGAACAACCTAAATGTTGGTTTTGATAATTTACCTCCTGATTAAAGACCACAATGTCTGCTAAGCAACTTTGCAAAAATTTTATTAACCCACTGATGCCTAAAGCACCTGCAAAAAAGGCTGCTGAATGCCTAAGCCCTTTTTAAGAAAGGTTGCCCTCAGCCTATAAAAACCTAAATATCTTAGCCTCTGAAGCACATAAAAACATGCAACAAGTTGCATTTAAACGCTAAGACCCTCATCATGCATTGGAATGTGTTCATTCAGCTCTAACTTACCAAGATTTTTACTAAATAAACGGAATGATGCATCATGCAACTCCAGGCGCCAGGGCCAATGTTGCACCACGCCACATCCAACATTAATGACCAAAAAAATGAAGAAGGCACTCTCCTCACTGTCCTGTGGATATAAAACAGTTGGTGTGTAAATTAGCTTGTATGTGAAGAGTATGTCATCAAGGTGATGGGTAAATAATGTTGAATCCCTCCGTCTGTGTCTCAGGGCTCCGCAAAGACCAAGGCAGACGCAGAGAAGGCATTTGAGGACACCATGAAGCTGGATGGGGAAGTTAACGACATGTTGAAGGAGCTGTCTAAAGCTGAGGAGGAGCTGGCCAAGAAGAAGGCAGAGGCCGATAATGACATGATGATGGCTTCTATGGTGAGGAGGCTTACATTAGGACTGCCGAATGCTACTTTATTGCATGGTCTTTACTGTAGAGACCTGTGAGACCTTTAGAGACCTGTGCATATGAAGAAACTGACAATAAAAGCTGACTTGACTTGGTCCTAGAAGAATAATAAGGATGTTAAAGCGTTGCGTTTTTCTCCCCCCACTTAATTCCACAGGCATCGGACAACGCTAAAGAAGCTGAGGTCAATGCCAGGAAAGCCAAGAGTGCCGTCAAAATGGTCCTCAGCACTATCAACGACTTACTCAAGCAGCTAGGTATGCTCAATGCTAATCCTTGAAATGACGAAGTGTGTGTGTCTGTCTGTCTGACTGTCTGTCTTTGTTTGAACCAGACACAAAGGCGTGCACGTTTTTTTGTCACAATGTAGAGTAGAGAGCTTTTATTAATCCTGAGGGAAATGAAGGAATTAATGTACTGTGGTCCATGTTGACATGTTGATCTATAAATGCTGCAAAAGCATTTGACAATTACGCCTTAATAACGCCAAAGTTCCACATGCACACACCCAACACCCCCACTCCCACCCAGACACACACGCACACACACACACATGCACACACCACCTCCCTTACTCAACTGTCTGTGCACGCCACTGACAAGACATCACCTTGCAATGTTTTTTACTCACCAATCACACATTCACACAGACACACACAGACACACACAACCCCCCCCCCTCCGCACCTGCCCCCCAAAATGTCTGCACACCACCCTTGAAAACGTTTTTTTACTCACCGATCTGGTATTTCCTGGTTGCAGGCAACATCGACAAGGTGGACCTGAGCAAGCTGGAGCAGATCGACGGCTCCCTGAAGCAGGCCAAGGACAAGATGAACAGCAGTGAGCTGGACAAGAAGCTGAAGGACCTGGACGACATCGCCAAGACCCAGGAGGCCATGATCGGCGACTACGACCGGCAGATTACTGAAATCCGCGCGGATATCGCCAACCTTAACGACATCAAGAACACGCTACCTGAGGGCTGCTTTAACACCCCATCACTGGAGCAGCCTTAACCCTCTCCTCTCCACTGGCCTCCTCCTCCTCCACCTCCTCCTCCACCTCTCCCTCTCTCCATGCCCCCTCTCTCCTTGTTTGTACCACTCCTTCCATCTAACACTCGGGCAAACAAATCGCCATGTTTTTACATAAATAGGTTTGTGTTATTATTATTTTTTTTGTATGTGTGATTTTTTTTCTCTCTCTCTTCCAAGAGAGAAGCCGACTTTTTAAAGACTGATGGTTTTCACTGTTAAAAGAGGAGACCAGCAGCTTTTTCTTGATTTTTTAAAAATTCTGTCATGCAGCAAGCACAGGAGATGTGAAGTCAACTCAAACTAAATGGCCTCCAGTGCCCGTGTTGCCCCTGCCCCTCCCAGGAAGACTGGCACAGAGGAGGCGGGCGGTCTCGAGAGAGGGAGGGAAGAGTAGTGCCACTCGCAGCTGAACAGAAAAACCCACATGACTGCACCACTCCAAGACTTTTCCACACTCCACCCATGATTCACCAGCCCTTCATCCTCCAGCGAACTCCTCCACCTCTGAAGGAATGTCCTGTAGCTCCACCCCTTACTTCATACAAAAAGGACATGCTGGGTTTAGTTGGGGTTTGGGGGGATATCAGTGTTTTTATAGGTCGGTTTTAATTTTATTTCTTTTTTTTTGTTTTTGTGTTTCATTTCAAAGACCAGCAGTACAGTATGTGCCATTGGCTTTTTTTTACGTAGCCTCAATTCAGAACTAGCAGTGAAGGAATTGTCTTTTGCTTTTCTGCTGTCAGTTATGCCTCCTGTCTTTCTCAGTGGGAGGGCGGCCGGGTGTGACGGTGGAGAACACACACGGGGTGCATTCCAATATGCTACATTGAGTCCTCCACTTGTACTTGTGGCCTCGCCCCGCCTTCTGGGCCCTCCTCCGTGGAGAAAACAATAAAGTTTTCCCGCTGTCAGCCTAGCCAATTTTTGGGGGACTATCCTTCATTCACCACCCAGTTTGCAAACGAGAAAATGACTTTACAATTGAGTGACATATTACTTCCTGGTACGAGGCCACAAGCACAAGTGGAGGACGCAAGGTTGCATATTGGAACGCACCCGCGGCCTGCTCGCCCAACAACAGTATTCCACCTGTCCTGCCTCTACCACACGTCCTCACGGTCGGGAAGAGCCGTGGGAAGGGGCCTTCGCCTGCTCACTTTGCTTTTACATGCATGTTTGTACGTGTCCACGATCTGCTACAGTTTCAAAATCGTCATGTAACTACTTGTTTTTAACACTACAAAAGCATATTTTTATTTGTGTCATTTTGTTTTGTTCTTTTTTTTTGCCGAAACTGCTGCTTAATACAAGGTGTACTGCAAATCACACATTAACAAAAAGGCAAAAAATTCCACACTATGCAACTTTGTACATTTGCGTAGCAAGACTTTATCTGATACACTGGTGCTAATTATTATTTCAAATGTTATATTTTTGTGTGAATGTTTTTTTTATTATGATATAGAGTGAGGACTTGTTATTTGTGTAAATAAGTGCGTAAAAATGATTCAGGACTGGCTGACTTTACAACCATGACAACAATCAGCCACCTCATATAGTTTCACAAAGAAAATCAGCGGAAACCTCCACATAATATATAAATATCTATAATAAGGTCTGTGGTATAATATGCTTGCTTGTATACATGGCTCAGTGTTCTTGACTCATAGCTCTGCCATTTTATTTTATTTTTTGTGTTGGAAAGAAACAGTGGGTGGTTTAATAAATAAATAAATGACAGAGTCCTCGGTAAACAAAACCTCTTCCTCTAAAATCTGACTGACAAACTCAGCCTCACTTTGAGTAAGAGCCTTCACCAACATCCACAGTATGCCTAACATTTCATCTTACTGAGTTATATGCTTGAATTAAGACAAATAAGCTTGGTCATGTTGCTAGTTAACCATTTTTATTAGTGTTTTGTGCCTTAATCTTCGGACGTATGCTCCACTCAGTCCTAATGTTTAATGTTCTTTACAAAGGCATCAAATCTAAATTGTACATGTAAAAAAAAATACACTCTCTCTGATGTCCTCAGTTTTCAAACTAAAAGCAGGGAACTTGGGAGGTCCTACTAACAATCCACGTCTATGTCCTACAAGTAGTGTTTTCATTGCAAGAGGACTAAATATGTATTTTCAATTATATTGTCTTTTGCAGAACACCCCCCTGCCTCAACCCATCTCTCTTTGACAAGTTTTTTTTTTTTTTTTTTTCAATTACAAACATTTCATGTTAGTCATTTCTTTTTCTTTTTTTTCTTTTAAGATAAAGCATTTGTCAAAAGAAATTCTTCACTACCACTGACTCACTTACCTTGTCCTGTTAAGGTCTCCCGTTCATGGGTGGGCAGACGTGCACCACATACAGTTTTTATGTATAAAACAGTATTTCTAATTTATAATGTATCGAGTATTTGTAATCTGTTTTTGTTAAATATGTGTGTGTGATGCAGTCCTTCTCTTGTCCTTACCCATGGAGGATACTACTGTATCAGCCTCTTGGGCTGTCAAGGTCATCTTTTTACACACTCAAAAGGACCTGAAAAACACCCTGCTTGTTATCCCCATTTTCCTGTAAATCAAATCGTAACATTTGAATAATAAACAATTGTTATTACCGGATTCTGGAATATAGTAATTTATGCTTTTTAAATTGTTTTCCAATGATTTGAAATCGTGATTATTGACTCCGGTAAAAGGTGTTTTGCCTTATTACTGTGACCAGTCAGCCTGTTTGATCCAGTGTTCTTGTTTAGGGGTCTAAGAGCAACACCCTTTTTTGATTAATTGTGAATGCACAAGCGTTTGAATTTTTAACATGTGACATGATGTCTCATTTGATGGGTTGCAGAAATGTATGACTTAAGTGCTCTCTGCCCTCGTGCCATATGTGTTCCCCAAACTCATTTACATGGCATCAATGCAGGGCTTTCTCTGACACTGTGCTCTCATCCCAAAATATGGATAAAGATGCCGTTGTTGAAAGTCGTAAGGGTCAGAGCATACTGGACTAGTCACAGTCATGAGATGGGCTGTTGAGTGCTCCTGTCCAAAATTAGACTGACCATCATGGACCTCTGGGTTTTAATGTGAGCCATTTGTCTGTTACAGTACATTCAGTCAAACTAGGACTCCACATGATGATGTAGGTGGACCGTTGATTACTTGATGGATGATTTGAACAGTATGTATGACTCGATCGTCTGTGATGGGATCTTGAGGTATGCATGGACCAAGAAGTAGAAAATGAAAGGCCTTCACAGAGCACATCAAATGTCCAGATCCAATCTCTATGTATAGGGTGTCACAAAAAGTATACACACTTCAAATCACTGTTAAGTAGGTGTTTATTTAAAAAGTTTATGCTATGGTACCCATAGCAGTCACTGAAGTTGAATGCATAAAGGTTCCAAGAATTGGATTATTCAAGTCGTCAGCAGTGCCTGGGCCAGAACAGAGGTCACTTTGACAAATGAAAAAAATGTTGTAAATTCTTCAACACTATGAACATGATGTGAATCTTAATATGCACCAACTATTCGTTGATTTAAAGTGAAAAAAATTTTTGGGCATACCCTATAGGCCTAGATCAAGGGTGTCAATCTCAAATTGACTGAGGGCCAAAATCAAAATCTGGAACAATGTCGAGGGCCGAACTCAATATTTATTGTAAAAAATTGACTAAAATTGTGCATGCATGCACTTCATATTCATAGTTAAATTTCACAAACACTGTTTTCCATCATATATGGATGTTCAAATGTGCCTGCATACACTGTGTTGCACATGAGTGTGAGCTGTTTCATTGGTCTTGGCCCACTCCTGTGACACAACAAATTTCATGTTTAAGTCTTGTTACGCTATACATTATTGGTGTATGTGGGCTAACTGTAATAATGTAACAAGGAGTAGTATGGTATTTTATAATTTAAAAACCCTTTATTTTAAACTGGGGTATATACAGTGCCCTCCATAATTATTGGCACCCCTGGTTGAGATGTGTTTTTTAGCTTCCAATTATTTTATTTTTTTTCTAAATAATATGGGACCTTAATGGAAAAAAAGAGAAAAATCCAACCTTCAATACAAGTGCATTTATTCAGTGGGGAAAAAATCCCACATAAAGAAATAATTATTTGACATCAAATAATGTGTGTCACAATTATTAGCACCCCTGGTGTTAATATTTTGTACAACCCCCTTTTGCCAACAAAACAGCACCTAATCTTCTCCTATAATGTTTCACAAGATGGGAAAAGACAGAAAGAGGGATCTTCAGCCATTCCTCTTTGCAGAATCTCTCTAAATCATCCAGAGACCTGGGTCCTCTCCTCTGTACTCTCCTCTTCAGCTCACCCCACAGGTTCTCAATGGGGTTGAGGTCAGGGGACTGAGATGGCCATGGGAGGAGCTTGATTTTGTGTTTGGTGAACCATTTCTGTGTAGATTTGGCCATATGTTTAGGGTCATTGTCTTGCTGAAAGACCCAGTGACAACCCAGCTTCAGCTTTCGGGCAGAGGGCAACAGATTTTGATTTAAAATGTCCTGGTATTTCAAAGCATTCATGATGCCATGCACCCTAACAAGCTTCCCAGGGCCTTTGGAAGCGAAACAGCCCCACAGCATCACTGACCCACCCCCATACTTCACAGTGGGTATGAGGTGCTTTTCAGCATGCGCATCTTTCGTGGTACGCCAGACCCACTTAGAGTGTTTGTTGCCAAAAAGCTCAATCTTGGTCTCATCTGACCAAAGCACACGGTCCCAGTTGAAGCCCCAATACCGCTTGGCGAACTCCAGACGCTTGCGTTTATGATTGTGAGTGAGGAAAGGTTTTCTCCGTGCATGCCTTCCAAACAGCTTGTTGGCGTGTAGACAGCGCCTGATGGTTGATTTGGAGACTTTGTGACCCCAGGATGCTACCATTTGTTGTAATTCTGTAACAGTGAGCTTTGGAGATCTTTTGATTTCTCTTACCATCCTCCTCACTGTGCGTGGTGGCAAAATAAACTTGGGTCCTCGTCCAGGCTTGTTTACCACTGTTCCAGTTGTTTTGAACTTCTTAATTATTCCTCTCACAGTGGATATGGGCAGCTGCAGTTGAGTGGCAATCTTCTTGTAGCCTCTGCCTGACCTGTGAAGGTCGACACACATCTGCCTCACTTGTATGCTGTGTTCCTTTGTCTTTCCCATGTTTAAGAGTGGATAAGAGAAATGGCCTCGGTGTCACGTCATATATTTTCCCCAGGGAAACAGGAAGTGATGAATTACTAATTAAATGTTCCTACATACTCTGGTAAACTTTGTAAACTACTGTAGAAATGACAGAAATGCTTCAATTATATTTATTTCCTGGGAATTGTTAAGGGTGCCAATAATTGTGGAACAGATGATTTAATGAAAAATAATTATTTTTTAGTCAGGGATTTTTTTATTTTCTTACAATTCATTTGAGTTGAAGGCTACATTTTCCTACAATTTTCAGTGTGACAGTATTTTTCTGCAATAAACACTGAATTTATTTTAAGGCTTTTAACACATCTCAACCAGGAGTGCCAATAATTATGGAGGGCACTGTATCTAAAAACACAGTGCGGTACACTACTGTATGGTGTGGTACACTACTGTATGGTGTAGGCCTATATGTGGTACACTACTGTATGGTGTGTAATAAAGGGGTTTTAAAATATAAATTTTGTCTCTATGTAAGAGTCGCCTGAAGTAGGCCCAACGGCCAATACGTTTTGAAGAATGGACTTTGTCTTTTAACTTAAAGAGCACCAGCATATCGGAGTATACTGATCTAACAAAGAAGAGCGCTCAGCATCTCTCCCTTATGAACTAGCACTTCTCCTGGATTAAATTGACAAGTTTAATGGAATTTCTCCAAACCACTGATTCTATTTACTCTCACTGGTTCAACCAAACAGTAGACTACCTGACAAGCCACAAGGATTGCAACAGTTACATTGCCAATGTATGTGTGGTGGTTATATCCAATTCCTCTGCCTTATTTGGTCCTTTTAGTTTGGGCCATTTTCTCACAGGTATTCATTTGGCTCTGCATGTGGGAATTAAGATCATTTTGATATTTTTTTTAATCACCTTTCCTGCCCTGTAGCGTATGGCTTGTGTTGTGATGTGGTAGTATATGCAAGCGCACTGTGTTTTTTTTGTGGGTGTGGCGTTGGCAAGGAGGAAAAGTACATGGTAGACAAGGTGTGGCCATGGGCAAGGTGTGTCTGTGAGTGTTTTGCAGTGGCGGATGTCTAAGCATGTGTTCACACAGTTGGGTGGGGTTGTGTGTGTGCGTGCGTGTGTTGACGGCATGTGAGCACTGCGGTGTGAATGTGATTCAGTTCTCTCTTCACTATACCCCAGGGCAGCTCCTTCAAGCTGAAGGGTGTGTCTTCTCACCTCAGTGAAATCACTGCCCTGCGGCGTAGAATTGTTCCCCCTATCTGAAATGCTTACCAAGAAGGGTGGTGTATGACTGTGTGGTTCTGTCTGCCTCTGTCTTTTTGTTCAATAAAGGGTGTGGTCGTCAATGATCTGCAGACTGATAACCACTGATAACTACAGTAGGCCTACAGTGTACATTAAATCTGGTATGAAAATATAGTGGTGATTCATTAGATACTCTGCAAACAGTGCATAGACTACAAGACAATAGTCAGACAAGCAAATAGTAACTCATTTTCTGTAGTGATAGGACCTTGTCTTGCCTTGACATAGGCTATTCCCAAATGACTTGTGCAGCAATTGTTCATTTGAATTAGGCCTATGAAAAGTAGGCCTAATTTGTGGATAATGGAAATGCTATCTCCCCTATTCATCTATTAATTTTAAAACAAATCCTATATAGACCTATTTGTTTAGTAGGCCTACATTTTGTTTTCTTTCTCGGCCTTAACATTTTGACAGTGTTTTCATCTTTCATCAAAAGAACTGTTTCAAAATTGCACTTGCTTGTTTGATTTCACAAAGAGCTAAGATCATTAGGCCTAGGCGTCAATTGTGGCGATTTATGAACGCCATGAAGCCCCAGCGTGACAATATATTCGAGTGTTAGGCCTATATCTGTTGTGTATTTGGTGTAACAGAGAACTATTGACAACTATGCCATGAAACATTTCCTGTTGGGCACGCATAGGCTACGCTGATTCACTGGTGAGTAAAGCGCCAGCTGAGACATGGCGCGCTGCATGTTGATGCATGTCATGGAAGAGGTGTTATAAAGGCGCAACAGGGACCAAATCGAACAGAATCAGGTGTCCGTTGTGATACGCGGACATACACTACAATTTTAATCTGATACGTTTTTTTTGGCGAAACACATTTATTTAAACTTAATATGAGGAGCTTTGGGATACTTCTCGGCGTGGTATTTCTCACTTACTCTGTTCATGGAACCTATCCATCTGAATGTAAGTACACCAACATTTTGTGTTGAACTTGATAGCGCACAGTTACTGATGATACTTCCTGTCGTTAGGCTATGGTAATATTTGATGGATGATATTTGACAGAAGATGGATGGTGCTAATACCAAAAAAGAAAGATGCTACACAAGGTGTGATTTGTTGAAGAACCAGAAGGGGGGATATGTTTGAGATTTTAAGCATTATCAATTGAGTTACATACAGCCACTATTAAAATCATGTAGAAAAAGTGGCAATATCAAAACCAGAAGGGGGGCCCCCTACAAATCACACCCTGACGCAAATGGTTAAACAATAGGCCTACTTGATGATTAAATTATAGAGCTATATCTTTCTGCTCAGTTGGCAATTTTGTGTGATTAGCACTTCTGTTGACATCAATTAAGTTGATTAACTGTGTCCGATATTCATCAGTAGCCCATAACTTGCACTTATAATGGTGTTTGTATTCATTTGAAAAGTATTTAATCATTATTGTGAACTTTAATATTCTAGCATGTGTTTTGTTTTTTTTAAACTAAATATGTATAGAAGCAGGGCCAGATTAAGATGGCCTGGGGCCATCTACAGGTTGCGATAGGCGCCCCACAGGGGGGGGAAATCATGACAAAATTACATAAACTTGTTATAATTCCAAGCTATAAATTAAGCCTGCCAAGTATAGAGAGCAGTATTAAAAAGAGATTATTTTTTTAATACTGCATCTGCAATTCAGAAAAGTAGTTTTCCCCCTTTGACCAATCAGGGGCCCCCTGGTTGGTGGGGGGCCCCTATGTTTCAGCCATACATAGCCTGTGCATTAATCCGACCCCGTGTAGATGGCTACTTTATTTGCGGAGGAGGGCAGGTCCATGCTGGTAGACATACGTACCAAGTGTCTTGTCATTGTGGGAAAAGTCAGCATGAATGCTCTTCGTGCATGGCAACTGTATGGGTCGTGTTGACTTTGTGTCATACTTTATTGCCTAGGAGGCTGTGTCGTTTTACCTGGTCCTGCCTGTGTGGACCTGTTCAGACCACAGAGACTTTGAAATGTTGCATAAGATTAAGTCTGAATGATATGGATATCCACAAAGTTATTGTTATATGAACTTGGCATAGGATGAGCTCTCTCTGTGGGAAGTACATATAGCTCAAAAACCAGCCATGGGAAACCAACTGAATTAAATGAGCATAATCCAGTGTTGATGAAATAACACATCTCATTGGAACAATCCAGTGCTGATTAAACAGCGAGCTTTGTTAGCTTTTTGAGTTGGTAAAGTATACCCACCAGACATGTCTGAGAAGGTGCATACTTCACTTTATTACAGGTTCATCACACCACACTGGTCTCGATGGGTGTGGTGTAATGAGAATTGTGGCAGGCGCAAGTAAATATTATTGATGTGTCTCATGGGAATCTTGAATGTTGGAGTCTCCCTGGGAGGTGTTGTCTCATTTGAGGCTTTTTTGGTTTTGCTCTTTTCAGCCATGATGCTATACCAAGCCCTACAAAGCCCCACCGCTATTTTGACTCAAGGCACTTTGCAAGCTTTATTACAGCACACCACGCTGTTGGTTAATCTCCTGACAGTAAATGCAATTTTTCGACAATCGACAAGGCGATATTGCTGTGCTGACGAATCACACGTTTGGTAATCCCCCCACAGCTAGGTGCCAGTGCAACGGGAAGGCCCTTTACTGTGTGCGAGATGCTGAGGGTCTGCGCTGTGTGAAGTGCCAGGGGAACTCAGAGGGCCGCCACTGTGAGCGCTGCAAGGAAGGATTTTATCAGCAGAGGGCAGGGCAGAGCTGTGAGCCCTGCAACTGCAGCCCCACAGGTGAGTGTCAAGGTGAAGGTGTCATAGTAATATCCTCCTGCCAACCAGGAGAAAGATATGTTGCAGAATTTCTCATTTCATTTGTGAATTATTTGAAGAGTAATGAGGATATTCCCGCATTTTTTTGTTTAAAAAGTTTTTATTTTTGAGATATAATTTGTCCACTGCAGTAGGCTATTGCACATGTAGCCAACCTTAAGTCAACCTTAATTCCAACCAATCAGTCTAGATACAAATGCATAAAACTGAGCTACTGGTAGTCAGGGCCATACCTCACATCATGAGGCTTAGCTATTCATTTCAACAAGCATGAGTGGATCATGTCCTCTTCCTCCCTCTCTCTACGTGTGATATATTCATATTCAAAGGTTACATGTCCCTCTTTTACAATAAGTCATAGATGTTGAGAGATGTGGATTTGCCTTATCCGGTTAACATTCATTGCTTAGTAAGCAACCATTTTGTTGGAAATGTGTCTCTCTCCATGCAGGTTCGCAGAGTTCCCAGTGTGATAGCAGGGGCCAGTGTCGCTGCAAAGATGGCTTCCAGGGGGAGAAGTGCGACCGCTCAGAGCCTCAAGGGTATGTTATTGTAGCCTAGTGACGCAACACCTTCTATGTTGTATCTAGTCCGGCCAAGAGCAATGCAATTATCTTTTCTGATCGCCCCAAAAATTGGGAACTCCACCCACTTTGTCTGATACCAGTCAACTAGCAAACCTAGGGAGGCGGGTCAACCATGCTGTTTTGGAAACGTTAATTGTTATGCTCTTGGTCAGAACAAGTTTCAAAGAGTCTCAAAGTCGAGGATAATCAGGCTAATGTCATTGAGCAAGTTGCCCTCTTAACGTGTGAGCCAGTGGCAGGATACTATGTTTTTGGATATGGCTTACTTGGCCATCATTTGAGAATTACGCACCCACTTGTCATCTCATAAATTAGTTTTGCATTGGCTTGTACTAGATAATTGTTCAGCTTTGTTTCCGAGTAATCCCATAATGTTGCAAATTATTACTTTTTAAATTATACATTTATTTTTTTCTATTGCAGCTTAAATTGTCGGGTACGGGGTGGCAGCCAGCTCCCCACTGATCCCACTGACTGCTTGCCTTGCTTCTGTAACGGACACTCAAATGACTGCTCAACAGCAGCAGGGTACTCTGTTCACAACATCACCTCAACATTCGAGCAAGGTACTTTCACTATTGTGAACTTTAATTTATTGTTTTTAATTGTATGTTGACCAATTGGATTACGTATCTGAGAAAATTGCAAAGATTGGTCATATCACATAGAGGTAAAAATGGTATTAGGTCCAGTCATTCTGATATCCATGTGATAACCATATTGGGCATGTCCATAGGTAAGGAAGCCTGGAGAGCTGCTACGGCTCAGGGTGAGGCTCCGTCAGTCTTCCGCTGGTCGGAGACCCATGGTGACCTAGAGGTCAGATCCAAGGACTTTATGCCCACATACTTCTATGCTCCACGTAAGTACTTTTCATCCGTACTCCATACACAGCATAATCCCATTTGCACACTGAACACTCACCTTGTTTGAAGAAATGAAATCTTTTAAAACTTCTTTGCGCAAAAAAAGACCCAAAGTGTGCGGATTGTCTCCTTTTTATACAGAAATTTTAACTGAATCCTGCACCTTCTAAACAGATGAGCAGTGGCCTATGATGAAATTAAATCTAAAATGAAATTTTCTTCTGTCTTCTACAGCCTCCTTCCTGGGAAATCAGGCCCTCAGTTATGGCCAGACCCTGTCCTTCTCTCTTCGCCTCGACAGAGGAGTCCGTCGGCCCTCTGGTAATGATGTGGTGCTGGAAGGTGCTGGACTGAAAGTGGCCGCTTCTCTGGGTGACCTGAGGACTATAGTGCCCTGTGCCAAGAAGATCACTTACACTTTCAGGTACTAACTGTGGTGACCATGTGAATAAACAAAGAACTCAAGTGCTCATTTAACTAGTTGAGTCTACCAATGCTTGCAAACTAACTGTGAAACAGCCACAATTGCTACGTTTATACAAGACATTTAATTCAAATTTAACTGACTTTAATTCTAGATGAAGCTTCATTCCGCTTTGAAAACCTCATGTAAACACTTCTTAATTTGGAATTAATGGAAAGATCAAAGTAAACTCGACTAAACTCGATCTCGAATTATTAATTCGGAATTAAAAACATCATGTAAGCTATTATGCTAGCATTGTTGAAACCTTGTTCTGACTGTTTCATCACATTTTTGTCACTGCAGACTGGATGAACTGCCTGGAAGTAAATGGCAGCCTGGGCTGTCATCCCTTCAGTTCCAGAAACTCTTGAGCAACTTAACGGCCATCAAAATCAGGGGAACATTCGGTGAAAATGGTGAGTGTACACGCCTTATTTATGTTGTTTGCTAAATACAAAGAAAGAAGTATGCAGAAAAGTGGCCCAATTTGCCTGAATTCACCATATATCTTGAGCTTGTAACTGACAGATTTTTTCCTGCATTTTCCACAGGGCGTGGTTATTTGGACAATGTGATTCTAGTGTCTGCTCACAAGGGGCCTGGAAGCCCAGCACGCTGGGTTGAGAAGTGCCGTTGCCCCACAGGATATGAGGGGCAGTTCTGTGAGCGCTGTGCGGCAGGGTTCAAGAGGCACTTCTATAATAATGACCCACTTAGCAGCTGTGAGCCCTGTGCCTGCGAGGCAGGAAGCTGTGACCCAGAGACTGGTGAGTGGAGTTGGAATAACTTTTCCCACAATGCCTGATCCATTTGTCAAAATAGGCAAAATATTACAAATATGCGGACATGTGTGATGTGTAATACCATGAACAAGAAATGTGTGTACTGTTCCTCACTCTATGACTTTAACTTACAACAGGAGAATGCTACTCTTCTGATAGCACTTCCACTGGGCAGTCTTGTCCCCCTGGTTACTATAACGACCCACAGAGGCCCAATACGTGTGTGCCATGCAACTGCCCTGGTGCTAGCACTTGCTCAGTGACACCTGGGACCCTGAACGTCAAGTGTGACCGTTGCCCAGCAGGGACTACAGGTCAGTACCTTGCAGGACCTTGTGCCACCATGGAGACATAATAACAATGTTGGAAAATGATCCTATGTTTCACAGTTTAAAAAAAAAAACTGAAAGTGCACAGCGTGATTCTAATCTCTTTACCAGGCTCTCGTTGTCAACTTTGCGCCAATGGCTTTCACGGTGATCCCCTTGGCGAGAGAGGTTCGAGGAGACCGTGCCAGCCATGCCAGTGTAACGGGCATGTGAACCCTAGGGCCGAGGGACACTGTGACCGCACCACGGGGGAGTGTCTGAGGTGCCTGAACAACACGAGGGGACCGTCCTGTGAGGACTGCAAGCCAGGCTTTTACCACCTCAAACCCACAGACGCATGCAAAGGTACTTAGACTCTAGTCTGGACATTAAGGCTGTAGGCATCATAGTACGTTTTGTGCCTTGGCTGCTTTCCTGGCTAGGGCTCACTTAGAAAACCTCAATGTGACTACCCTAGTAAAATAAAGGAGAAATAAAATAAATAAATAGGCACAGTCAGATACTTTCTGCTGGCTTCGATCCCTAATAATTTCACAAAGAATAGAAATGTAACAAGAAGAGAATGAGAAATAACACCTGTACCCGCTATCTAAAAAGTTGCTGATGTTTTTGAATTGCGAAAATGATGCCATAAATTAAAACAATGTTTTCCCCTCTCTCTCCTCTAGCCTGTGATTGTGACCGTGATGGGGCCGTGTCCTCCAGCTGCAGTAAGGGGGGCCAGTGCAGCTGCAGGGAGGGCTACGAGGGCCGCAGGTGCCACCGCTCCTCCTGCCCATCCTGCTTTGACCCAATCAAGACCAAGGTAAGGCAGCAGCATGGTCACGTGTAATAGATGTATGACGTTCATTATGTCTTAAACTTTATTAATAGATTTATTAAATCTTCCCGATTTTATTGTTTCAGATATGTAAATGTTTTTATCTTGTAACTGACATGGTTCGACAGTGAAACTTCCGTCTTCATCAGAGGGTCACATGAATGTTGAAGTATGATGTATCCATGTGACCCTCTGATGAAGACGGAAGTTTCACCGTCAAAACATGTCAGGTAAAAGATAGAAACTTTTACATGTCTGAATCAAAAGAAACTTGAAGATTTAATGTGCACGTGTAGTTTTACACATTGGCATTCACATAGTATTGCATTTCTTCTTGTTCTTCTTGTTATGTAATGTACTGTATGTCAGAAGGTAGTTAAACGTGCATGTCTTTTCTTTTGCAGATCGATAATTTCGCTGTGAATGTGCGTGAGATTGAGGCCATGTTGAATGGGGTTGAGAGTGGTGGGGTGCCAGTGGGGAATGGTCAGATGGAGAAAGCCATTCAGGAAGCAGAAGTGGTGGTGGCAGATATGAAGAAAAAAGCGGGCAAACTCACAGGTAGAGTATAGTATACACACACTCATGTGCACACAGGCTAGCACGCACACACACAAGCACACACACACACACACACACACACACACACACACACACACACACACACACACACACACACACACACACACACACACACACACACACACCCACACACACACACACATTCAGTCTCTCTCTCTCTCTGTAACACACACACACACACACACACACACACACACACACACACACACACACACACACACACACACACACACACACACACACACACACACACACACACACACACACACACACACACACTCACACGGATATGGCCTGACCCTTTATTCTCACTTCAATAGACATGGAGCGGGATCTTGTGGAGAGACTAAATGAAGTCAGCAGGGGGCATCTGAGAGAGGACAGAGAAATACAATCTCTGGCAGAGACCATGGACAACATCAAGCTGAAGGAGCAGCAGTACAAGAAACAAGTCTCTACCATCCAGCAGCTCATCGAGAGTGCCAAACAAAAACTACAGCAAGGCAAGCAGGACCTTAGGGAAGCGGTAAGTGTGTCAGTAGGCTACCTCAATCTTCTTTTGCGTGTCTTTTCCTATTACACACTTCAGTGTACTGTGTCACTGATAACACCAGGACATGTTCCACTGTTATTTGCTACTGTCTGACTGTGTTCATGTCCCTCCATCTCTTACCACCTCACATCTGCACCGGTATTGTGAATGTCTTATATGTCACAATGTATTAGATGCGTCTAAGCATCTCTATAAGAGGGTATGTCCGTCCGTCCGTCGGTCTGTCTGTCTGTCGGTCGTTCTGTCCGTCCGTCCGTCCGTCTGAAACGCATTCTATAAAATGTAATTCCTTCCTGTGTCCACAGAGTGGCAGTGCATAGACGGACGCATCTTTGTCTGCCTGTCTGACTTGTTTATTTGAAGGGATGAACTGAACTCATGTCCTCTGTATTTATATTAGGAGTTCCCATTGAGAGATGGCGTTGCTGGAGCTGACGGTATGTCTGAATTAGCCAAGGAGGCCAGCACCCTGGCAGAGCAGTAAGTCAATGTAATATGCTCAAACTCACAACCACATATGCTGACAATATCTATGCTGTACTACTCTATACTCTACTCTACTATACTATGCTATACTATACTATACTATACTATACTATACTATACTATACTATACTATACTATACTATAGCCTACTATATTATATCATATTATACTATACTATAGGCCTAATAGACTACAGGCCTATAGTATACTACATACACTACTGTATACCACAATGTACTATACCATAGTATTAAACAGAAATCCAAATGCATTCCTTATCATTATGGTTTGTTGTTTTCTTCAACAGGCACCAAGGAAAAGCAGACTACATTGACAAAACAGCCAACAGTGCCTTGTCAGATGCCCAGAAAGCCTTGAGTCTGATGCAAACAGCCATGACAGGCGAAAATGCAGTGAAGGAGTTAATATCTACCCTTAAGACCCAGTAAGTCATATATTGTGATAACATACTATACATTACGTATTTGAAGTGTTTGTTCTTATAATCATTGTCTAATATGTAAACTAGCACAGAGTTTAATAAATGACATGGACGATGTATAATTTGAAACTAATTGTGTTTTTTTATATATTTATAGGTTTGACAAAGCAGGCGCTGATGTGAAATCCCTGGAGAGACAGGCATCTGATCAGATCGATGCAGCATCGGGAGAGAGCACCATAGCAGCTGGAATGCTGAAACAGATCTCATCTATCCAACTACCTCAGCCTCCTGCAGTATGTACAGTGCTGATATCGATAATGTGTCAAAATGAATGCAACAAGTGACTGGAAAACTGACAATTACACACAAAACAACTAATGCCAAACAGTAGCCTACATCACAATATATTTAAGATCGTGTTAGATTATCGTACTTAACAACATACCACCATTAACCTAGAAGATGTGACTTAAATTCATTTTCAGATGAGTGGTTGCTGAGTTATGTACTGTACAAGCACTTTCCTTTTGTGTATTTATTGGGTTTATCGTTTATTACAGGAAAACATGAATACAGCGTTATCCACACTCCATGACCTGAAGAAGTGGGCAAAGGGGAACCTGACAGCTTACCAAAAGCTTCAAGAAGGCGTCAGTGCTGACCAGAGTGAAGCAGAGACTCTGTTGGCTGAAGGAAAAGCCGCACATGAGGTAGTTTTGACATACACGTTGTAACTTGTTATAATGTGGAACCATGGGATTTTTTTACTCCTCATCCTCACCCGATGTATATACTGTACTAGTTGTACTTTTTTGGAGGCGCTGCCCTGAGCAGTTGCCATTTACCCTTAATTTCCCTTTGGGCATGAATGAAGTTACTGTACTCTACTCTATACAATTATGTACTGTAGCTACTGTCCATTTCGGTTGCGATTTCAATTGTCATCCCCAAATATGTGGCTTTTTGTCACCATGCTATACAGCATGTCTGAGACTGTGATTCTGTTGTTCAGGAGTTCAACAAGCTGTTGGGAAGAGTGAATGATGCTAAGGAAATGACAGACCTGGCCCTCCAGGGCATCAACAAAAACATGGACGGTCTGGATGAAGCTCTCGAGTCATTGAGAGGTGCGTGGCGCTCATACTTCAGCCTGTTATTTTATCCCCACTATGTTGCTATGAACAAGAAATATGAGGGAAGGATGTGTATGTTATTGTAGTAGAGAGTTACCAGAATATGTGATTTCATGTGTGAGAGAAGTATAAATTAATTAAAATGTTAAATTTAATTAAAATGTCAATTTGTATATTTGTAGGATTTGATGATAAGATTGACGCTAACAAGAGACTGGCTGAAGAGGCCATTGCCAAGCTGCCAGACATCAGCGGTACCATTCGGGATGCAGTTGGCACCAACAGCAAGACAGTGTCTACACTGGACAATGTCAACATAACATACAATGGAGCCCTTGCTACGTTCAGTAAACTGGAGGACTTAGTCACTAAGTTGGAGGTATGAAAACAGACCTGCAGATATGAACATGTTGTTTTTAGCTCAAATCCAAAATATGCAGCAGAGCAGTAACAAATTAAAAGCAACGAATACATTGTCATTTAGAATAGTTCCCCAAGTATGAGCCCAAATTCCAACTAAAGAATGTCATGTTGTTTTCTCCAGGGAATGCCCGATGTGCTTACTTTGTCCAAGGAGCTGGAGAGGGATGCTGGTGTCCTCAGAGGAGATGTGGAGAACCTCAAGAACGATGCAGACGATACACTGACCACTATCGAACAGGAGATAGACACCGAAGACGCCAGGAGAGGCGAAGTAGAACAGGTATGCCATTCTCTTTCTCTTTTCTCTCTCTCTCTCTCTCTCTCTCTCTCTCTCTCTCTCTCTCTCTCTCTCTCTCTCTCTCTCTCTCTCTCCCCCACCCAGCTAACATCCTTCATCTTTTAAAATCCTTAGGTTGCAGGAGATGCTGCTTCTGCCTTAAACAAAGCAGAGACCACCAGACAAGCTGTCGGCGATGTGCTACAGACGGTGTCAGCTATGCTTGATAACATTGGTAGGGACACCTCAACAAATTTGCGTATTCACACATTATTATAATAATATACAGTACTTTGTTACTGACCTCAAGGAAAGTTTAAAAAGTAAACTTCGGCTTTGGCCAAATCAGTATCTGTGGATTTAAAGAAACACAGAATTTTGAAATGGTATTGAATTGTAATTGTAGCAATACAGTTAGTGTGTTTTGCATCCCTAACACTATACATTTGTGTCTTTAAGGCACCACCAGCCCCGTGGATCAGGACAAGGTGAAGGAGCTCCAGGCTGCCGTCAACAGTGCCACAGCTCGGGTGAACCAGGAGCTGAAGCCCCGCCTGAGGGAGCTGGAGGGCATGGAGGCGCGCCAGAGGGCTAACCTCGCCAACATGAGTGCAGACATCGACGCCATTCTGGCCGACATCAAAAACCTAGAGAATATCCACAAAGCCATCCCGGAGGGCTGCTTCAAAACCACAGCCATCGAAGAAGCCTAAAAGGACTATCAGAGGAATGTGTTGTCTGTAACCACTTTGGGAACGTGCGCATTATGATTTCCAAACACGCTGCACATGCCAGAAGAGGGCAGAGTAATTTATATCATGCACTGTATTTGTATTTGCATCAATACACTTGTAATTGATTTTATGAACATGTGTTTCTTGTGTTTACAGAGTAATGTT
Source organism: Engraulis encrasicolus (assembly GCF_034702125.1). NCBI lineage: Eukaryota > Metazoa > Chordata > Actinopteri > Clupeiformes > Engraulidae > Engraulis > Engraulis encrasicolus. The sequence goes on along the minus strand of NC_085872.1, from coordinate 17,342,240 downwards.
GAGTGCAATCGAGTGTGTGTGTGTGTGTGTTTGTGTTTGTGTGTGTGTGTGTGTGTGTGTGTGTGTGTGTGTGTGTGTGTGTGTGTGTGTGTGTGTGTGTGTGTGTGTGTGTGTGTGTGTGTGTGTGTGTGTGTGTGTGTGTGTGTGTTTTCCTACTTAAGCAACATGTCGAATGTGAGCTGTGAAGTTCTGTGTATCGTCCTTTCTTTTAAATGACTTCCACCAAAAAGTACGATTTTGAATCAAAATAAACAGAGGCTATGTTGTCCTGTCACCATTTTAAACAAAGCATGTCAATATTTATAAGTTTGCTTATCAATAAAACTTGGACTTATGCAGAAAAGTGTGCAATTGTCATTTCTGTTCTTTTTATTAACCTGAACAGTACATTTATTTTTGAACAAAGCAGCTAATCTTTTCTTGATGTAATTGACCTTTTGTGTAGCTACTAGCTACATAAATAAAACATTACAAATGTGGTGAGTATCAATTATTGTTAGTTGTTCATCTTTGTGTCTGCTATTCATTAATAGACATCTTGGTGTTGGAATTTGCATTAACTAGCCTACATGGTTTATGATTGTCCTTCACCACAGGAGGGGGTTCCTGTGATCTGTCCTATTGTGTGTATTGGTGTACATTTGGCCCACTGAATCAAGTCATTGGTGGTGCACTGAAAACCGAAAATATAACACGCATACAATGTCACTATCCTATTCATTTTCCCGGCACATAATTTTTTTATACAACATAATTCCATGCAATCGTTACTAAAGTATTGTGTTATGATACATTAGTAGTAGTAGGCCTAGTAGTTCTTATCATCATACATCTGTGTTGAGACTAGATGGAAATGACATCTCAAATTGACAGACTTAATTTCACATCTTTGCAGAAGCACAGCAAAGATGACCCTTTTGCTTCAACAGTGGCATGAGTGAGGCAGCATGACGACTTAGGTTAGGTCATGGTTTATGACAGATGAGCAAAAGCCGTGCACTATTTTTTTCATTGTATTGACTACACGGTTTATTGGTCATTGCATACAGATTGCTAGGAATGTTGGTCTCTCCTTTGTCTTTTTCAATATGGGAAAAACAATTAAATTCAACATGTAGTACCTTCATATTCCTGATAGGCCTAATCCATTTCTGAATGTGTGTTGAATTGGTCACAGTTCTATGAAGTTCAAATATTTGTATCATTTGAAGATTAAGCCTTTTCCACATCAGTGGTTACAATCCGATAAAATTAATTTGTTAAAAAAACACCCCAAAGCAATATAGATACCACCAAATACTTAAACTTAATGTACACAGAAATAACAAAGTTTGTACAGAAACAAACTGCCAGTAGTTTGGGTCAAGGCAGAGAGGTGTAAAACCATGTTATAACTGTTTCCAGTACGGAAGTAATGATTTTGAATCAGATAGTTTTATGTTTAATTTTCCCATCTCTGTACTGTACTATATTCACAGTAGGCTATTTACTGGTGTCTCCTATTCTATCTCTGGAGGGAAGTTGCATGTGGCATCTACAACTTCAATGATCATAAATCTGCAATCTCCAAAACTGGTACAGATTGATTTGGATAATCTCTGAATCATGTACAGTACACTGTGTAACAGACAACAGGCTTATCCCTGTGCCCTTGGGGAAACACACTGAAAAACCATCCATGCTCTTTTTTTTTACCACTGCTGCCAACCTTGTTTGCCCTCCCTGAGGACATGCTCCTTTATGGCGACAGCTGCCCCTAGCACTTTCACTTTTAATCTTACCTCTCTCCATCACAGTCCTGTCACAGTGGTCCAATCCCACCTCACCTCTGTAGCCTAGTATGCACTACACGTGCCTCTGAAGAACAAGGGCTTTCATGCATTTGTGTTTGTGTATGTCCTTGCGGTGTCCTCTTTGTGAAACATGCTCCCTGAATGGATAGGGACTTTGCAACAAACGGTGTAAAGTCTGACCGCGTCCTCCTCTTCTTTCCGACAATGTTTTTGTATTCCCCTACACCAGAGGAATACCAGAAGTGACACCACTACATAATTGGAATAAAAATGTCCATCTCTTTACTTAGTATCTGAGACATAGCTGTGTTTTTTTTCTGAAGCGTTAAGCAAGCAAAGAACAGTGCCATGTGAAATTAGATCCATAAACAGAAAGATGTACATCAGTGTGCAAACCAATGTGCATGTTTGTATGATAGCACACTGTAGAGAGAGTCATGAGTGTTCCTATAGCAACACCACAGCAATCAAGTTTTCTTATGTACAATGACAGGCGATAATATAAAATGAAGACAGAGATGGAATGCATCTGGATGCAAATAGCTTCTCTGCACACTTTGCAACAACAGACTAGCGTCTACATACGGAAGGTAAGCTCTCATGCGCAAAGAAAAGTAAAATCCATGCATGCACTTGAGGAAAGCATTGATATGAAATTTTAAAAGCAAAGACCAACATTACAGCAGGTAATGTTTTTATCTCTCTGCCTCACTTTCTTACGACAAAACAAAAACATTCTCCGTCTTTCCGTCCGCTCTCATTCTCTTTGTCATTGGCCCCCTCTCCAGCCACACAATCAAGTTCCAATTATCCCATTGGTGGAGGAGGTCCATATGTAAATGTAGCTCTCAGGCACAACACTGTACACTCTCAGTCAGGCCCAGTGGGACGGGTCACTATGAGACAGTAAGAAAAGGACATGGATACTTAATGCTCCTCTATATGGAAAAGCAACAGCACGGGAGGAGTATAGTACTGTAAGATTGACACACAGAGACAGACGAGCAATACATGTGTGACAAGATGCTTCTCCCCTCCCCTCCCCTCCCCTCCTATCCAGAGGCATTGATGTACAGCTGACTCTGCAGGATGTAGTCAATGACGGGCTGGCTCAGGTAGTCCACCACATGCCCGTCGCCATGCTGGAGGGCCAATCTGCGAAGAGGGAGACAGACAACTGCATTGGCATGTGTACTGCACTGGCATTGTTACAGACCACACAGTAGAACAGACTCTCTCGTCACAAGTGTCACAAGGCAACATGGACAACACTTGAGATTCTAGCAAGCAGGGCCGTAACCAGACATTTCCAAATGCCGGGATCAAATACTGTGTGCTATGCTGCATAGTGTACATTTAGAATGCTTCAAACACTTCAGTCAAACTCTTAAGTTTGTTTTCATTAAGCACTGCCTTGAGGATAAATGGGGGTGGCGTATATAGACTGAATTTATCATTGTTGATCATATATCGGTTTTCATCAATAGATACATTTTACGATACTGAAAAAATACAGGACATGACCTCTGTGTCCTCAATGGTAGTTACGGCCATGCTAGCAAGTACTGTAATTGTTATACAACTGGTGACCAGTTGTGGGATCCTCCACCTACCTGCTCTTGGTAGAGCTGACAATAGACATTGGGTTGTTGACGTCATCTTTTACCACAACAATGTTGTCCTGTAAAGTTGCAAAATGAGACAAGTCATCATTTTTAAACATTACCTGTATAACTACAGCAGACAGTGCAGAACACATAATATCACGCAAAAGCTAAAATAATTCTGGAAATGGTAACAGCGATCCTTTTCAAGACTGTCCTAACTGCTTCCGCATATCTGTGAATGGGTAGTTTAAACTTTGGGTTTACCTTGTGCTTGCGCAGCACAGACGAGTGATTCATTATCCTCTCCGTGTCAGTTCCATCCCGAGGCACCACCACAATCCCAAAGTCTCCCACAATCACCTCCATCTGCAAAACAAAAGGCCGCCCCATTCAGCACAGTGTGTGTCAATGATCATTTCCTTCTATTGCAGCACTGCACCACCAAAGTGCCAAAGCTACAGAACAAAAAAGCCTCTGTTGATAAGGACACAGACAAAATGTTTAACTCAGATGGAGTCTGGGCTGCATGGTCCTCTGTCACATTGTTCTAGTTTGCTCTAATTCAATTGTGTGAAAGTTGAATAAAGAACAGAGTGGTATGGTCTGCTGTTGTACAGCGCAATTCAGCTTACATCGCTCTCTTTCCATAGGCCTGGGATGCAGAAGGACTCCAGCAAATCACTTCCACACAGGAGAAGGATACGCAGCTCTGAAAACACATCATGGTCGACCATTGTATTACAGAACAACCAGTACTTAAAACAAAACATATCAAAACAAAACACAATGATCAGGAAAGGTATACACAAAAAGAAAAAGAAAGAGCAGATAGCAGCTTTCCAAGACAGCAAATATAAAGTGACACAATCTGGTCAATAGAGAGGTAGTCCTGATTGTATGACTACACGATTAGTCTTCATCATAATCTGCCCTTACATTATATATTATCATGCCAACAAATGATCATGATAATAGTAATCAAATATGACTAAATAATTGGAACATTGAAGGATGTAAATTAATAAACCAAGGGAACAGAACTTAATCTGCTTTCATTTAAAGGAGATTAAATTAAAGGAGATTTGCATCTTTTTGCAAATTCAAGAAGAAGAAAAAAACATGCAAAAAAGAAAACCCCTTACCAATTTCCTCATATCTCATGGCAGTCCCAAGGTTGGCATTTTCATCTGTTTGAACGAGAAAAGAGTAGATTTGAGACTTGGCTGTGGAGTTGGCAGAGATGGCTGCTCATGTTAAATGCATGCTCTTCCTGTTCAAGGTACAGTAGCTATGAATTATGCACAGCAATAATAAGCTACGGCTTCAGACATGAGCAGAACACCATCCATATTCCATTCCATACCAAGCTCACATTGATAACAGCCATGTCATCCATACTCAAAACAGTAACCTGTGCATGCCCAAAATGTACTGTATACATATAAATATACTTGAATCATGGATATGTGTGAAAGAAAGAGGAATATATTGCACTTGCCCACAAAGGTGAAGCGGTCCATGTTTGGGCGAACGCAGCAGATTTTACCCAGGCTTTCACTCATCTTGCCCCACAGTTTCACTGATAATGAAAAGAGTTAAATCAGTTCAGTCTGTTGTAAGAAGTTTCACTTTAACATCAGGCACATATAAGCACGGGGAAAGACCCCTCTCTCTGGGTACTCAAGCATGCTGGTACATCCAGTATCCTTCAGAGTGCTGACTGAGACCCGCTAAGCAGCCTCTCACTGACCTTGTTCATAAAGCATTTTAATGTCCTTAAGCGACGCATAATTATTCTGAAAGTAACATCAATAAAAAAATCACAATAAAATCGAACGACGCAGATGCAATAACACATACATGCCTGTGGGCGGCAGAAGAAAGGCCTTACCAACTGTGGGCTTGTTGGCCATGTTGCGATTCTGGTAGATTGTTGTTGTGGTCTCATTCTGTGGCTGGCCAATCACAGGGGTGGAGGGTGTGTTCACATTCGAGAGGATGCATCCTGTCACTCTCTGTTGGGAGAAACACAACACAATTTGTCACCTCTAAGTTCCTGACTCATCGGATCTTGTGCTTGTTTACATATAGGATAGGGTGTTCAGATTGCTCTCTGGCATAATCATGTAGCAATACAACTGGGACGGCATCTCTGTGTGCTTGTCTGCCCAATTCATTTCTGAAAAACTCAGCCGTTAATAGTTCTATTATTACCAAAATTGCTTTTCAAACTGACCCATTTGGAGCCTAGACATTCTATTCAAACTTTCACCAGAATCCAACACCACATACACACTTTATTTGGGTAGGGACAGATACAAGAAACACTGATGTATCTAGGACAGCCATCTGATGTACTGTATGTACAATAGCATTTTACCCAAAGCTAATTGACAACACTTGTCCCCAATAAAACACACAAACAACAAATTAATGAATAAACAAAACAACACCACCTATTGATAATAATGCAAATGACTAAAGTAGCAATAGACTAACAAATGAGTGAATGAATGAATGAATGAATAATAATAATACTATTACTAATAATACTATTACTAATAATAGTAATTATTATTATTATTATTATTATTATTATTATTATTATTATTATTATTATTATTATTTTAAAGAATAGAAGAATGAAAAGAGCAAAAATAGTAACGATAATTAAAAAGCCCAGAAGACAAACAATTTAAATTAGTTGTGAAAACTAGCTATTAGAACAGACCTGCTGCTCAACTAGCCACGGTTTTGTTTTGCTTTTGAAAGTGGTGGATGCAGCTAGCAGCACATATACGTAAAAGCCATCTGGTAGAGAGTTCCTTTGTCCCTTTGATTGAAAAGGCAGTTTGACTTACATGTTCTGCCGAAAGGGACACTACAATTGCCTTCTGATGTTAAAAAAGGGTTGTAGATTCCCTTACCTTCATGAGGTCTCGGTGGTGCTCCAGCACGCTGCAGGTGGTTTGCCAGGTGTCCTGGTAACACTCCCATGGGTCAACCCTGTACACGCAACAGCAGCCAATTAGACAGTCCATAAAAAATGCCACACAGCTGGGTTAATGACTAGACAAGTCTACCAGACCCAGTGCCAGACCCAGTGCCAGTGAAGATGCACGTATGTTATTGACCATGTATTGACTTGACATGCCGTATGTGGTTCACTATTAAACTGATGATGGCCATGTTGGTGCTGCTAACTTAACCCCTCAGCGCAGAGCTTATGTTATAATATTACTGTCACCAAAATTGTAATGGCTATGTCTTAATCTGTTACTTAAGTCTCTCGGTACTGTCATAGCAACGTTGTTATGATGTAGTTGAGTATTTTCAGCAAATAGTGAATAGGCCCGCCGGCGACCCAATCTGCACTAAGAGGCTACAAGAATTTACATTTACCTGATCCAGTCAGATGACTGAACCGCCATCTGGCACATGGTGAGGCGATGTTTGCTGGGAACAAGACCCTATGAGAGCAGAGACAAGTTTGTCAATTGAATCATTTTTTTATGTATCCTAATGTACAACAACAGAATAGTGTGTAAGTCGGCCTCTTTAGTAGATTAAGAGGACATACATGACTTGATGGCTGAATCTATTGCTTTTGAATAGCTTTCAGCAAAGTACACCTTTCAGTTTTGTGCACGTTAAGTCAAAAAAGGAACATTTGCATTAGTAGTATTAGTAGTTGCAGTAGCAGAAGCAGAAGTTGTAATAGGCCTAGTAGGGTTTTTTGAGAGTTTGATCAAATCTTATCGTATCATGTCATCATCCATAATGCCAAGTATTAATACAACATCATTAACCAAAAGTATGATTCAACTTCATTGGTCTGATACAGTATACTTATATGGATAAGATGGTGTAAGATTTCCTTCAACAGATTCATTTTTTCAGAAACTGTACTTCCTGTGCATGCATTATTTATGAATTTGTCAGCCTGAGAGAGGGAAACTAGGCCAGGCTTTTCATTAATTCTAGACAAAGGCCTACAAGTGCAATTGACATTATGGAGAGAGATAAAAGGGAGAATACGTCATGACAAATGTGCCATTGATTTACTTTACGCGTATCCATTTGATATACACCTACAGATCAAAGTGTTTGCTATCAATGCAACTGTACGATACAGCCTTGAACTATGCGTTGGTGTTCTCTATGGTACTGTATATTTATAGAAAACACTCAGAGACGGACTTTCCATTAGGCAAACCTAGGTAATTGCCTATAGGCCCCGACCAAATCAGTCCTCCATAGGGGCCCCAAATGTCCTGCCAGTCACGGTAAACACATACAAAAAAGCAGGCTTGATCTTAATGTGTCTCTTATGTGATGTAATCAAAGATCTATATGAGTTGAAACACTTGAACAACACCAAAACACAGAATTTTATGTCTATATAATGACTTTTGAGGGACCCATGTTTATATTTCGCCTACACTGATAAAAAGGATTTTGAGGGGCAGTACATTTCACTGACAAAAAATTGATATTTTTTACCCCAACAAATTAGGTTGCTGAGGTTACTCTGATGCAAGGGGTATAATATACTCACTCTACCTATAAATAAGGAGTAGGACTTAGTACTGGTGAGAAATGACTAAACTATACCTAATTTGCATTCATACGCTATAACTAATACTAATGGCTAGTGTCGAAACTACCTATAAATGACTAAACTTTACCCAATTTACATTCCAACACTGTAACTAATACTATTGGCTAGTATGATCCAAACCGTCTCTGTCAAAACTACCTATTGAAATTGGTTAAGGCCCGCAATGCGCATTGCTTTTTGGGACTTCATTGGAAGAAGAATCAACCGACGACTGTGGCGAGCCTCGCAGCGGATGAAGTTAACTTCCAATGGACGGGACAAATTCAGAAGGTAAGCTGGCCAGTCGTGCATTAAACATGGGATACAAAACATGAACAATGATCAAAAGGAAACTAAATCACGCTAGAGTTGTAGTTGCCTCGACTGTCTGACTGTGACTCAGGCAGCTGCTATCAGTAACGCACTGGGCAGACAGACAGGTCAATGGACCTGTAAGCTGCCGTTCAAACTTCGTTTGGAGAAGGCAACAAGTATGCCCTGTGTTAAAGATGAACGGATAGCACTACCAATTTCAAAATGTTGTAGAATGAAACCCACTGCAGCAAAGTTTTTTTCCATTCTCAAATGTTGCCTTGTTGGCTAGTTTTGGCGCGCAGACTGGGACTGGCTGCTGGTGGTGACATGACCTCGTGTGTCGTTCTACAAATATTTGTTGCCGAATGTTCCATCCACTTGTTTGCGCTGCCACTGCCACTTGCATCACGCGAAAGCACGGAGGAGAAACTTCTACAAGATAGCCTCCTTTTTTGCTTTCACACAAGGCTGTAGTGTGATAATCTTACAAGTTACATGCACCTAAAGGACTGTGCTCGTAGACAGACTACGAACGGCACATTACTTCACTATTTCATTCTCCACAATAAATCCATTCAACATGGAACGGCTACGTTTGTAGCTGGTCACTGAATCCTTCGTAAGTCTTTCAGCAGTTCCCGTCGCGAATCGTCCTCTTTGTTGTTTTAAAAATGTGTAAATTCCTATGGTCACCAAGTTTTCAAATCAATGAAATGCGCGACGAAATGCTTCATATCAACTGTCAAAGCAGTGTGCGTAAACAGTCATCATTCTGGGATGCCTCCGTGCCGAGTCAACTAAAGACTTTTTTGTATTATTAATCATAATCGTAGACATTCTTAGTTTGAATGACAGTTTGAAGATGGGGAGCAAGGCAGACGGTGTGTGCATGCCGGGTGCCTGCCTATGTTACTGGGAGGGAGAGGGGGAGCGAGAGGAATCGATCATCAAATAACTTTTTAAACAACGCTACCCTAGACATGCTAAATCCTGCTGAGAATAAACGCTAACAAAGGATCAATCCGTTAACATTGCGAGGAGACATTGATTAGTTTGTTGTAGCCTAAATGTATCATAGTAAGTAGTCCTATGTAGACCAACACGCCCTTATGTTACTCTGAGTAGTGGTGAGAGGAGGTTTTTGGCGAGGGACCTCCCAATGTGATCATCCACGGTCATAACATCACCTAACATGAAGTCAGTTATTTTTTGTTGGACGTTGCAAACTCAATCTCAGGGTTAGTTTTGACAACGATAGTTTGATAGTTGCTTTCATAGTCGAAGGACTCGCTATGAACAGACACGTGCAGGTTCCATAAGCACAGCCCTTCTCTCTCTCTCTCTCTCTCTCTCTCTCTCTCTCTCTCTCTCTCTCTCTCTCTCTCTCTCTCTCGCTGGTCTCCGCAGTTCGCACACACTTCAGTTGTACCGAAATGATGACGTTTGACATTAGGAAGGGCAGTCCAACGATAAGAGACCGGCGGTAGCCTATATTTTCACAACTAGTATAAAAAGTGAAACAAATGCTTCTAAACGGATAGCAATTGCAAGGAGTAGAANNGTTTACATAATAATCGAGTGTAAAAGTACAACTTCTTAAACTTTATCCATGTCAAATTATTCACAATGTTTTGTGCATAATGAAGGTGTTCTGCTTCTGCCTACTGCAGGAGTTGAGAAAAGGCGGTAACTGCTTACCTCTCATGTGGTGTGTGGCAAGTAAAGCATATTAATGACCAAGAATGACTTACTTGTAACTTAATTGTTATGTGCTTTTAATATGTGTTTCAGGCAGTGGTGTTGCATCTTTTATATGCATGGTTGTCCTGAAGTCATTCTGGAACAGGGTAAGTCGCCGACTGAAGAAAAATAAACAGACTTAAAGGCCATAACACTGTCATGTTATTTGTTTATGAATAGCCATTTTCACTCACTCAGGCTTGCTGTCCTTGTTGCACTGTGCACTGTGTAGGATTAGGGATGTTAACCAGTAACCAGTTAACCGGTAATCGACCGGTTCAACTTTAACCGGCTCAAATTTTCTGCTATCGGTTAACCAGATGTAATAATATTAATAATTATAATAATAATTTCCTCCCAAAAAACGATAATTTTGAGATTTTAGTATGATAATTCAGCATTTTCCATCTGGCAACAATGGCTGGACATGGCAGGTCCTGTCTGCGCAGCAAAAAAAAAGCTTATGTGAAAAATAAAAATGAAAAAAATCAGTGATGTGCATATCAGGCACGCAGACGTTTTAAAATTTAAGATTACCGGTTAACCACCGGTTAATGAGTCTCGGTAACCGGTTAAGAGTGTTTTCAATTTTCGCCATCCCTATGTAGGATGGTGGCAGAGTAGATTTTGCAACTAAATAATAAACTCATATTTACAGTTAGTACTATTATAACTAATATTGCAATTTGCGCAGTCATAGAGAATATTTTGAATTTGATGGTGGTGGTAAGAATCAGTGAAAAAGATTTATGACTGGGCCACATGAATTATGGAATGAGACTGCCAAATACATTTCACAGTGCGCCTTTGAGGTCAATAGATCCCTTTACTGTTTGCATACAGATGTGACATAATCAAGCTGCGCTCTCATTGTTGGAGCACAATGGACCATGTATGCACATTTGTAAAGAAACTAGCCAGGTGTTATTTCTGAAATAAGCAAATGGATGGTCACGATAACTTCAGATATGAAGTGGAACCGCTCATTCCTTATGGTGGCCTCAGTCCGGTCGTTCTTAAATTTCTTGAAACAAACTCCTATGTTCTGAAACAGCCTATTCCCGTAGAATAGCGTAACAAGTGTTCTTTTTAGGGTCTCTATTTAAAAAAAAGGATGGCAGGTCTTCTCTCTTTAGGATCTGCACTGTCTGTGTGTGTGTTTGAGTCAACATGCGTGAGCAGTCTGATGACTTAACTTCTATGTGAAGCTGTCAAGAGCTGTGTAGAGGGCAAATACACTGTGGATTGGTCACAACTGTTACTAATAACTCAACCCCTTTACTTTTTCAGCTCTAGACAGATGACCAAAACAGACCATAGAATGTACCTTTAAAGAAAAAAGTTTAACCAATGAGTATTCTTAATAGTGTATCTTGTCCCAGGGTTGTGTTCAGGTGCTGACAACTGACAACATTGAGAAGACCCAGGAGCGGGAGAAGGGCAGCCTGATGAAAGAAGGCGACAGTGTTCTGTGGTCACACCTGAGATGATGGTCCTGAAGAGGAACGAGAGGAGATTCTGGTGCATATAATACAGCACTGTACGTTGTTTTTTCTGTCCATTATCTTTTTTACTCTTTTTTGGCATACTGTATTTCACTCGCATATGTAGTTAATCAGTACGTGTTATTGTTAAAGGGGCATCACAGTGGAGGACAATCATGAAAAGGTTGAAGACTTCACTGTGCCCATCCCTGAAGTCCCTCCACTCGGTGCAGCAGCTCTTTCCACCATACTGCCATGCTCTGGTTGTCCCTGCCACCATCCACCTTTTGGGTCATCCGTGCCGCCAGCCCATCACCGTGCCTGCAGCGCCTGGGTCATCCGTGCCACTCCCCACCATGCTGCCAGCCATCACTGTGCCTGCAGCACCTGGGTCATCCCTGCCACCATCATCCACCGTGCCTTCAACGTCCACAGCACCTCCGGTCTCTGTGAGCCAGTTTGCAGCTCTACTGACCTCTCCAGTATACAGTATGCTGTAATTGCTAATGGTTTCTCTGAGTGGCCTGACCGGTTAATTGTCCCGTATCCCAACTATTTACCACTAAACAAGTGATTTTGTAATAAGTAGGAGATCTTTGCAATGTTATCAGTATGGTTGGACTCTGATGTTTCACTGCTGTATGTCTTCCTCAAAGAGTAAACCGAATTCTGAGTATTCTTGGATTTAGTCTTTGAAAAGTAGAGCAGCCCGTTTGTTTGAAACTGTTGTCCTGGACACCAAATAGACTGGAACTGATATCCTTTTTTAAAAGAAACTGGTATCCTTTTTATGTGTGCAGTTTAATGGTAGAACAGTATACACTGATGTGCCTTTATCAGTAACAAAGTGAAAGCGGAACAAAATGTGACTATTTCTGTCAAAAACTGCTACAAATTCTACATATTGTTTATATAAACCTAGTTCTGGAGGAAGTCTGAGAGTTATTGACAGTTGCCATGTCAAGCTTCCGCCTTCGGGTAAATTTAAATCCCACCTTCCCTCCTTCCCCTGTCATGCTATCCTAATTGTCCCAGCACCTCCCCCTACTCCCTCATCTCACTGGATCACCCAGCTACATGTCCCCTACACTTATGGAGTGGAAGCGGATCTCGTGCCGCATGATCTCCGCAGGGTCCCAGGACAGAGGCCAGCTAACATCGAATTATGCCTATTGACTATGGTTACCATACTCCAGGGCAAACTCGTGAATTAAATGGTCCTGTTGTTAATGTTTGTTTACTTTTTGTGAGATAAACTGAAACATTGAATATCTGCTCATTTTTCACATTTTCCTGTTGGCGATATCCCTTTAAATAAAACATCTTGGTTGATATGCACAGGTTTGTTGTAATTGTAATTTCCCTGGTGGACGTTTGCACAACACAGTAGAGGCAGAAAACACTGATTGTTAAAAAGTAACTTTTTAGTTTTTCTCAAAGTTTATTTTAATTTTAAATGATATACTTTTTATTTTTACCTAAGTAGATTCTTTCAATGGTACATTTACTTGTGATTGAGTACAATTTCAACAGAGTAATTATTCTGATTACTTTATTGTTGTGTTTTTCTTATTCCTATTAACCAGAGGTGAAAAGAGTACTAAAATATTTTACTCAGAGTAAAATATTTTAGTACTCTTTTTCACCTCTGGTTAATAGGAATAAGAATACACAGCAATAAAGTAATCAGAATAATTAGCAGTTGATAAATAAGCAGTAATACTAAAAGGCTCCATGAAATGAGTAAACGTTAACCCTTTTTTATCAGTAATAGGTGTTAATAAAAAGCTACATGAAATGAGTAAATTTTAACCAATTTTTAACAGTAACAAAGTGGTAATAAAAAGCTACCTGAAATGAGTAAACGTTAACCAATTTTTTATCAGTAATAGGTGTTAATAAAAAACTACATGAAATGAGTAAATTTTAACCAATTTTTAACAGTAACAAGTGGTGATAAAAAGCTACCTGAAATGAGCAAATGTTACCCCATTTTTACCAGTATTTTTTACTTTGATGTGGTCAGTATAACAGAACTTCTGGAATTGGTTAATCTTAACTGAATATGTAGGGGTACGTAATACTCTATTTAGGACTGTGGAAATCCTTACACCAATTAAATTGAGTAAATCCTATAGATCTCTTTTTACAGTGTAGGGCCCAAAAATGGCTAGATCCGCCCCTGAAAAAACTTCCTTGCATTTAATCAAATCAATTGTACTGCCTCCTGTTTTTAATTCCATAATCTTTAAGTCTCAGACAGACACTTTTAGGTGTGTTGGAGAATATACAAGAGACAGCAGATTCTTCTTACCGGTTTGCCATAGGAGTCATGCACAGGAGAAATGATGCCACCAATCACTATAAACCGACCAGTCTTGTGCAGGTGCTCCCTGGCTTTCTCTGAAATATGGAGAATAGGTGTCATTGTACTTACAGTGAAATCTGCAATACTCCATAATGATATTGTATCAGAAATCTTTGTAAATATATTACATACAATTAAAAAAACATTTGAGGAGTAAGGAATTTCTAGAGGTTCTTCTAGAATTTTACTGGAACACTCTACAGCTCCCATAGACGTCTGTGTTAAAAATCTCTCAAAGACATTATGACATCATAATGAGAACTCAAAATTTGGGCAAAATTCTAATCACATATTTGTGATGGTACTCCTCAAAGGGTTAAGTGAGAATTTCTGGTAGGCCTATAATAATGGCACTGTAACCACATATTTATATATGAAACCATGGCCTCATCACAATTCTATATAAATGATGAAATCCAAAGAAAATTCAAATAATCTCCGTCTGTTGCCTGATTATCATCGACTTTCAAATCTTGTACCAAGATGTTGGTCTTTCCAAGAAGATAACGAATAACGTTTCCCAAACGGCCTGATTAACCCCCCTTCCTCAGCATGAAAAGTGCCGAAATTTAACATCTCTAAACCACGTCACTGCCTTGAACACGCCTCTACCCAGGGCCGTTGGAGCTGCTCAAAGCAAACACACCCAGCACACACACCTTTTATTTATTTACCTTTTTGAGGAGACAAAACACAAATAATTTTACTCTCTTATAACTACAATGAGATGTAAGAAAAATAAATCTTGCATCTTAAATCTTGAGAGAGGTGCACCACCACTCAAGGTCTCTTGTTTGAAATGTGCGGCTGTGCCACATGTCTCAGCGACCTCCCTCTGGCTATGTCTCTCTGAACTTCCAGCCCTCTAACGCTACAGTCAGGAGGGCAGTACGGTGTGTCCTCATGTGTCAATCCTAATGTTATCACCTCAGTCTGATAAAACGGTTTTGATATTTTGATTGATTGGTCTACTAGTGGTTTTTCATCTATTTTTTATTTACTGTGCCCTTGTTGCATAATATGTTTTGTTTGTATAGAAGGGGATATGGTATCTATAATTAAACACATTACATTTGAAGAAAGAAAGGGAACATGCATTTCATTTTGTTCGTTCAGGCATTGCAACATTAATGTAGGAAACACTGAAATGTGCTTGAGCCACATAGGTCCCCACCTGTAGGCTAAATGAACTATTTATAATTAAGACATTTTTTCTTTTGACCTTTATTTTGAGCCACCTCCTGCCTCCATCTCTCTCTCTCTCGCTCTCTCTCTCACCCTCTCTCTCTCTCTAACCAGCTTTGAAGCAGAGAGCAAAAGAAGAGGATTTGAAAAATAGGTCATAGAAAATATGAAAGCATCCACCACCCCCTACACCCACAAGGGGAAACTCCCGATCCAGTTATCCATAGGTAGGGAGCACAGCATGTTTATTCATTTATTTATTCAAATATGACAAATATCTCATCTAGAACATAGCAAATGGATCTTTATTGGACCACGTTTTTTTAAAATACTAATAATATATATATATTTTAAATCCATTATCACAGCCAGCTTATTGAAGTAGTAGAGATTTCATGAAATACAAGGGACATGATGTCCAAGTTATAACTCAACTTATGTTACAATAAACGCAGAGGATATCTATAGGCCTACCTAGGCCTACTCTGTTTCATTTGTAATAGCCTTGTCATTTCAGTCAACGAAAGCCGTAGGCCACTTTTCCAAACCAAAGTTGTGTTATTTGTTGCGTAGCCTCTGGCATCAGTTGCATTCATTCATTAATAGATAGATTGTCTATCCGCATATCCAACTGTAGCCCATAGGTGGGTAAATTCTGACAGGCATGCGATATTTGGAGTAATTTAAGATATTTGGTCTTTTCATCCAAGTATAATCGAAGCTTAATAGTCTATTCCCACACGCGTGTTATAGGCCACGCGGATTCAAACAGTTTAATAATTTCTACAATGGCGCAGTAAGCATATCCTGATAAACAGTAAGCCAAAACGTAGCCTAATTCTTCTTGTTGATTTTGTAAGTGAGCTGAGTCCTTTCAAATGATTCCTAGGCCTGTCAATCCCTTGTGGTCACTGCCTAACATCTAACATTTGAAGACGTAGCTGTAGGCGAGTCCTTGCTCCCTTTAGCCATGGACGCTTACCACGCGTGGAAGAAACAGGTGCGCTGTGAAACGCATAGGCTCGAGCAAATATTGTGATGGTAGTTCTAGGGGAAATCATGAATATAATTTGGGCTACCATTCTATTAATTTCAAGCACCATTAGCCTACATAAAGTACATGGCACAATCCGTATCGCAATCAGTTATCCCTGACAGGGACCGTCGCCCATTTCAGCACCACCAGTTTGGACAGCGATTTTCCAAATCAGCACCCAAAACAAATGCTACGGCCTGCGATGAAAACAACCTCATTCTAAAATAAAATCAATTGTCTGTATGTAATGAATCGAGATATTTCTCTGTTGTTGCTGACGCTGAAGACTAACAAAGGGCATCTTATATGATGCGCAATAAGCTACCAATTTCCCGAAAACAAGAGGACCCAAATGCTTACCAAACATATGAATATGTCCTTTAGTGATAGGGTTAAAACTTCCACATGACAGCAGAATAACGTGCGTTTTAGTTGACTCTGTCATCATCCAAGTATGGAATGCCACCCTTTGGTTAAGTGGCTGATTTCTTTTGCTTTTGTTATGCTTCTTTCCCGACCGCAGCAATAGGCGAGGTTCATTCGGATGCGGCAGTATCCTCGTCTCCTCGTCAAGAAGGGCGTCACAGGGTATTTCTCACTGTTCAATTTAAAGGCGCCGATACTCACTGTGAGAATAAAGTGCAATAGTAGCTTTAGAATACAATTATTTTTCTCTGCCATATGCATATAAGTCTGCAGGCCACCACAAGTTTCAATCATCAATGCTGTCTTGTCCTTTGAGCTCTAGATCTTAGTGAAGGCAAGATGTGGTCTCATTTGCCTAAATGCAACTGCCAAAGAGGATGTGTTTTGATTTTTTTGTGTGTCGGTATGACGTTCAGTGGACGGGTCAAAACAGCTTAAGGCTAGTTTAAGTTACACCTGGATCAACTTCGGATTGTCCTCAAGATGCAATGTCTTAAACTCTCAAGTGACTGGCCTATTTTTCTAATCTGACCGAGCAGGGTCATTTATGACCTCAAAGAGTTTAGGTATAGGCTAGAAATACCACTAGGCCCTATATAAATTATTTTTTTGGGGTTCATTCAAATTTATTTACATCTTGCACATACTTGTCCCTCATTTAAAGCAAAATTTTTTTTTATTGTTTTGCTAAAAAATAGTCAAACTTACATAGCTACAACAGAGAGGAAATCTGCTCATAGCTTATTATTCTGCCTCCTTGATCATATCCATCAATTACTGATATGTTGTGCTTTAGCCTCGTTTTTAGTTCTGTCTTCACATAAATTGGCCTAGCCTTCAAGTGACAGTGGAGGCCGACCTGGAAAACTCACATTGTGTGGCACAGCACTCCACAGCATACAGTGCACAGCACACACATACGAAATTGCATTTATGCCTCTCCTTTGCAAGGGGATAGCCCATGGTGCCAAAAGGGAGCAATGTGGTGGGATGGTACGCTCAGGGGCGCTGACTAGGCCCAGGACAAAGTCATCTGAAAGGGCCCCCCACCCAATACATTCAATGTAATGACCAAAGAAACTCAACAGAAGAACAATCTCTCGGGGTGCATTGGCCACGGTGTAGTACGGGGGCGTTGCCTGAGGACACGAGTGGATGGAAAATTAACTCCCTTGCGCATGGTCATTGATCAGTGGGTGTGATGGATACAATTTCCGTACTTCCTTGCGCATGGTCAGTGGGGGCGACACCATGATGGATAATTTGTGGCCAAATCAACGGCAGCTGTTGGTCCGCAGTAATTGCTGGTGGCAATTAAGGACAGCTGACAAACATTTACGCTGTCCTATGACCTGTTCCACACTCTGACCCTCGCCGAAGTGTCATTGAGCCCGTTTATATGCGCATCAATAAACCGTTTTATGATCAGATTTTTGGAGTTACCGGTTTATTCGAGCGTACATGTAAACTGAATAAACCGTGAAAAGTTTTCATAAACGGTTTATTGCCGTTATCGGTTTATGAGAAATCTGATTCGCACAGGTAGGTTTTTGGCTAATAAACTGATTTCTCGTGTCATGTAACCAGCATAATCGGGTTATTGTCAGGTTATTGACATTCTAGAAGGATAAGTAGCCAATCACAAGCCTTAAACTCTAGCTTCGTGTCACACACTTTAGTGGAACACAGTCAATCGACGAACTGCATGTAAACAGCAATAAACCGTTTACTCCAATAACCTGTGTATTCCAATAACCTAATTATTGCGGCCATAACGGGCTCATTGCATGCTTCCCTGATGCTTCCAATACTGACCGTAGAAGAAGAATAAAATTTCCGTACTCCCCTCACCATCATTTCATATTACGCTGTTATGATGTGAGTAAGCCCTCTTGTCTCAAGCCTCTTTGGTAATGACCAATTATGGCCCCCCCATCTCCCTGGGCCCGGGGCAACTGACCCTTTCGTTCCCCCTTGTCAGCTTCCCTGGGTATGCTCAATGTAGGCCTATGGAGAAGGATAGGGGAGAGCATGGTTAATCACTCCCCGCTCTAACCTGAGTCGGGAATCAAACCAAACCCTGGGGCTACAAGCATGACACCCTAACCCAGTGTTTCTCAACCTTTTTTAAATAAACGCCCCCCTTGGCTTCATTACAAGCTTCCTAACGCCCCCTTGACCTCATCATAAGCCTGACAATGCCCCCTTAGTATTAAAAAATGAAATGCACTAATGCCCCCAAATGGCAACTAAGTACCGCCCCCTCTCAACTGTATCCTTCTCAACGCCCCCCTAGAGCTCCCCATTGCCCCCTGGGGGGCTTTACCCTCCCCATTGAGAAACATTACCCTAACCGCTTACTGATGCTACAATTGAAGAAACCCAATTGAAGTGCATATCAGATCAAAATGGAAAGGCCATGTTAAATTATCACACTTTACATGATGACATAGTTTACAATATGACAGAAAGGGAAACCAAAAGGGGTTAAGGGTCAGGTGGGGGTGTGGTGTTGGATGGGGGGTGTGGCAGAATGGGTTTTCATTTCATTACATGTATTGAATGTAATGGCCAGTGATGCTTTTACTATGCAACGTGCATGCACTTTGCCAGTTTGATGCATTCTAAGCAGAATGTGTAAAACTGGCAAAGTGCGTGCAACGGAGGCCATGACTAGCAGAGTGTGGTGTGGAATGCTAGTAAACCTCCCTCCCGAAGCCTCAACACAGTGCGCTTTGGGCTATCTGACCGGCCCTTAAGCGCAGTGGTCTTGTACAATGCCTCCCATTGCCAAACCGATGTAGTTGACGAGGTGGTGAGTTTGCGGTCCGCGAGGGGGACGAACTGCGCGGGAATACCTCTGTTACATGCGCATCCGTCACAGTGGTGCCGTTGACCCGGGATGGGAGTGAGGTTTAGGGGGGAGAGTGTAACAGAGGCCAACTAACAGAGTGTGGCGTGGAACATTAGTAAACCTCCCTCCCGAAGCCTCAATACAGTGTGGTAGCGTTGGGATACCGGATTGGCCCTTTAGCTCAGCGGTCTCGCTCTGTACCTCCCATTGACAAACCGATGCGATGTAGTTGACGAGGTGGTGAGTCCCCGAGGGGGACTAACTGCGCGGGAACACCTCTGTTACATGCGCATGCGCGCGGCATAGCAAAAGCATCACTGCTTCATCACGAACGAGCCTGTTGGGTGGGTGGGGGTAAATTTGGGTTCTCATTTCATGGGGTCTTTTCAGATGACTTTGTTCTTGGCCATGGTCAATGCTGTCAACAGCCCTGGACATAGATAGAAATCAGCTGTGTTTTGATCAGACAACTGAATTTAAAGCCCAGCTTGGTTAGGCCTTTAATGATCTGGAATGGATCCTGACATGCTTGGGATAAGCAGTGTCATGTGATCATCTCCAGGCTAGATTCCACTGGTAACCTACTCTCTTCTCTAGCATATTTCACAGCTGTTGAATGACTAGCAAATTGGCCCTGGATGTAATGTCTCACAAAAAATCTAAAAAAAATAGTAGATAGGCCTAATACTGCCAATTAACTTCAGCGAGCCTACAATTGTGAGATTGATGATTCCAACATTTCCAAGATTTTCCTATTCAGCAAAAATATTTTAGTGCTGACAGCTCAGTTTTGTCATATTTCTTGGAACAGAAGGAAACAGAATTGCAGAATAAGTCACAAAATATCACTTTCCCCCATTTCTATGTCCCAAAGGCCACCATGCCCTGTTCTTATTTGGAATTTTAGGCTGAGCATCTCCAACAGCAGACCAGATAGGCTAGGCTCTAGGCCTAGTCAATATAGGCCTAGGCTAGACTAACCAAGTTTAATTAGGCTACCTCTAGTCTCTAGATTCTCTAAATAGGAGTCGACTTAAGTAATTTAATGAAAATATAAATAAAAGCAAAACTCACAATCAATTGGGCTATGTTTTAAGTCAACAATCATACAGCCTGCTGACCTGCGATGCTGAGTTTCTACACTCAAGCTTCAAAAGTGGCCCTCCCCTCCTCGGCCCCAGCCAGTGACTAGTGAGGAACAATATGGCGCCGGGAGTAACTCTAGCTTTTGATGGAGTCGTTGTCTAAAGACCGGCGATCGGGCAGGATGAACCTCTGCGCCCAATATTTGCGGTATGTATGGATGGCGTTTGAGTATTCGAAGCGCAATAATCTACTTTTTCATTGATTCAATGGACAAACTTTGTCGAAAACGCTGTCGGAAGTAAGCTAACATTTAGCTGCTAACAAGATAGCACTTGCTATCACAGAACTCAACAGCTTTCCTAAGCAGTTAGCTTGCTAAAGTCGTAGCAGAACAGGCTACCATACTCATAAACAACAGCCAGGTAACAGCTCTGGGACAGTGTGTATTAATTGTAGATACTATGTTCCCTTATTCATCATAGTGTTTGGTAGATGGTAATCAGCAGATTGTCTGAAGTCGAGTGTTTCTATTTTTTACTCGTGCGACAGCAAACGACTGCGTACGTAGAGCCAACTAGCTAAGGCCAGCTAACACAGTGTTGCTAGCTTTCCTTCAAAAATGGAAGTGATGGCAGTGTTTTTATCCAGCGGTGGACGTTGTGGTGTCAGAATCTTGAACTGACATACGAGTATGCACTCCAAAATGCACACATCCTCCTGATACGGCTATGTTGTTTTTAACGTGGACCAAACACCCGCACAATTGTCGTTTCAATTCAAGTCAAACGTGGAATAATGAGGTACAGTACAGCACATCTGTCAAGTTAACTTGGGCCAGACATAGCTGTTGTCTAGCAAACGTTAGCTTAATACGCAAGCTAGAGCATTTCTAGCCACTTGTTGTTAAACGCCAGTCTCTTGAAACTATATTAGTGTTGAGCCATAATGCCTTGGCTATGGATAACGACTTGTGTTTTCCTAGTTATTAAACTGAAAATTGAGAGCCTTAGCGACTGAAGCTCAATTTAGATCTAGCTTGAGTCTGCTAAGTAAGGCAATGCTGGCCAATGCTAGTTCTAATGTGATGGAAGACAGCGCTGCCGCTATGCCTGAGAATGTATTTTTCCAAGTGTAATTATTTGCAATGGTAAAGGATGCAGCGCATTCTTTGGCAGTCAGGGGCAGTTAAGATCGTGCCATCACCGATAGATTGTGCGATTTGTGGCGAGGTATAGCCTAGTTAGCTAAGTTCAAGCATTCCTGGGTACCTTGGCCAAGAACTACCATGTAATATCAGGTGCGATGCGAGTGACAGCATCTTGAAGATGCTGTGCTTATTTTCGCTGTCATATTAGTCGGCAGCTTAACCATTGCTTTTTGGTGGTTTTGATGATGTTGGTATTTAACATGGAAAATATAGCTCGCTTCGTCACCTTTTCGCCTCTGATCCATGTAGACTACACAGGTCCACAGCTAGCCACAGTTTAGCTTGGTAACCTTGAGGTTAATCATGGTAACAGTTGCTATCCCTGTCTAACCTGTGACTGCGAACGTAGTCGCCAGTGTGTGCAATTGTAAATTTTAGATGTGGTGTGTTGAATGTGTGTGTTTAATCATCGTGGTGAGATGCTTGTTGTGTTTGTGTGCATCACCACATCGCAATGGGTGAAAAGAGTAGCCTTTTAGTCCTGACTGTAACCAGGATGATGTGAAAGAATGTGTTGCATTGGATGGCTGTCAATAATATCGTGCAAATATCAAGGCAGATGGCGTTCATCTTTTTGTGCTAGACGCTAGTAGGCTACTACATGTCGTGAAAATTGAGTGTGAAAAAGGAACGTGATTCCCCGAACCTTATTGTGAGGTTTCTCACCGCCGGGTAAAAGGTTGATTCCACCTTTAGCGTCCACCTGGACAATCAAAACAAATCGACACTCCGTTGGCTGACTTGATTGTTGGGGTGATGCTGTAGTCCTGTGAATATCCATTCCGTTTCACTCAAGTTGTAGTCAGAAAGCATGCATCGCATCGAAACGCCATACCTTTCTTCTCTTCAACCTTTTTTCTGTGTAATTTTAAAGAATAGTGCCTATAAAACCTATCAGTAATTTGCCAATTACATGGATTTTCCCTCTAACATGAGTTGGCTAGCAAATGATTAGTCAGTCAAGTATCATGTACTACTACATGACTTGCTGATATGTTTAGGAAGTGTGCATTATTACTCTGTGCATTTATCACAACATGTCACAAAGTGTCTAAGATTAACCTCATCCAAGGCAGCATCAGGCTTCAGTATCATGTCCTAAGTCATAACAGCAATGTTAAGGAAATTTCGACTATTACATATTTTTAATCATGAATTCAAATATTTCAAGCAAGTATTGGAAATGTTAGTTTCATACAATCTTTATTTTGATCCATTGTGTGTAAGATGTACAGCAATTTTCATAATTTCATGTAAATGTTTAAATTGTTATTGCACACATCAGGTCTGCTTTGTTTCATTAACTATAACGTTACCATTGATGTGTTAGCAGTTGAACTTTCCGGTTTTCAGACCATAGTCTTTGATTGTAGTTGTTGGCAGTCTTTTTGATTTAACAACAGGAAATAAAGTCATAGGTTGATGTGTGCGAATTTCAGCTGTGTGTTTTGACCATTGGTGTTCAGCTGTAGAGTGCAACTCCACTGTTCTTTCTTGATAGTGGACCATTGTCGTAGGCAGCGAAGTTGCTAAACTAGAATTGAATTGATGCTTGAAGCAGCACAGATTTGTCAATAATGTTTTCTATCAACTGAGACTGTCATGGCTGTTTTGAGTGCTCCTTTTGAGTTCAGCTCTATCCTCTACCAATCTGGTACAATAGGTGATCACACAGGCTGAAATTGTCTTGCAGGGTACTGTACAAAATTGTTTTCAATATCACCTTTGCCTCGTTTGTTGTAGACAATCGTGACAGGGTGACTTAAAGGCCCTGTAATATAAGCCAGTTAGGCTGCTTAACATATTCATTTTGTTTTAAGATGGGTGCAATGATGATGCCAACAAAAGGACCAAAAATGTTGTCTTTCTGCCCCCTGTGATCGGCAGGACATTAACACTATTTTTTCCCCCCATTATGTCTTTGAGCAGACAGGCAGAAGCCCTGAAGGCTGACATGACGGGTATGCTAAACCTTCACATTGCAATATTCTCTTTAAGCTGTGTGGTCTCTTCTGGTGAAGATTGTTTTGCCAAGATTTATTTTTGCCTCATGTGCCTTACGACTGTCCTCAGCAACATCTGAATGTTTCTTGGTATCCATGGTGTTGCATGCTGTTACCAAGTAACTTTGAAAAATCAAGACTGTGTGCTAATTGTGTTCTCATTTAATAAGCATGTCATAAAATGTAAAAAGTTTAGTATTGCACAGCAACAGCTTTCTAAATGTAATTGTACACTTTTCTTTATACAGATTCAAAGCTTGGTGCCGCAGAGGTCTGGACATCACGACAGGCACTTCAGGATTTGTACCAGAAAATGCTGGTGACAGACCTGGAGTATGCACTGGATAAGAAAGTGGAACAAGACCTGTAAGGAGTTTCATTTGTTATGAATAGACTAAACAGCGTGCTTGTTTAAAACCCAATTCCTTGTAGCAGTCAAGTAGACAGAATGTGTTTTAGTGTTGAATGGAGAAACCAAATGTGTTCGGCAATTGTGATTTGATGGATACTTTTCATTTCAGTAACTGATTTGAGGGTGTACTGTCTCCTCAAAGATTATCTCATTCTAGGACTGGTCTCTCAATCAGATGGATGGTAGAGCAAATCAGTGATGTTAGTTCTGTTTTTCCCCTCAGCTGGAACCATGCTTTTAAGAATCAAATAACAACACTTCAGAGTCAAGCCAAGAACAGAGCCAACCCAAACCGAAGTGAAGTGCAGGCAAACCTGTCGCTGTTTCTGGAGGCAGCTAGCGGATTCTACACACAGGCAAGTTCCAGGGATTTTCTATGGTGGCACATTTCTCACAGGAGGCAATACTGGTCATGCCTGCAAATTGACCTTAGGGCTTTGTTCTAGCAATTGAAAAATCAAGAGATTTTGAAACAAAAGAACAAGCGACAGTCTCTTGCTCTTTTTTGTTTGTTTGTTTGCTACGATCTGTCGATGGGTGCACGAGTGGTGACATTCTTCCCCTCTTGTCTTCCACTCAGCTTTTGCAAGAGCTCTGCACAGTTTTCAATGTGGACTTGCCTTGTCGTGTGAAGTCGTCTCAGCTGGGTATCATCAGCAATAAACAGAGTAGTACCAGCAGCATAGTGAAGCCCCAACCGAGTTCCTGCTCCTACATCTGCCAGCATTGTCTTGTCCATCTCGGAGATATTGGTGAGACAAAAAGTTCACTTTCACTTGCATTTTGGTAAACTGCCTCAAATGTTTTTTTGTATGTGTGTGTGACCTGTTGGGCAATGGAGATCTGAATTCCCGCCACTTCTTTTCTTCTTTTCCAGCGCGCTACCGCAATCAAACCAGCCAGGCCGAGTCCTATTACAGGCATGCAGCCCAGCTTGTCCCATCAAATGGTAAGTGTGGTAGTAATGTCTATTAAAGTGTAAAGAAATCCCGCACACTGTCCATTCCACCAACAAACTTAAATGCAACGTTTCGGTAAACATGAAGGTCCGGTCGGATGACCGAGACGTTGTATGGACTGGGTGCTGGATTTCTTTACACTTCAATGACAACCCCACTGGGATAATATCCTACACACCTGCCCAACTACAGAGGTGTGCAAAAGCGTCTTTGTTGAACAGTAATGTCTATTAACCAGACTTGACAAAGTTGAATCACTTATTTGGTCAAGAACCATATTGTTTACGTGGTAGCTTTTCCATTGATTTCACTCTCGTCTCATAACTGGATATATGTAATTTTATACTTTTTCCAACACGGTGTTGTTGGACCAAAACTACAATGTTGTACTGTTTTTTTTAAGGAGTAATTTAAGGGGAAAGGTGTAATCCATTAACTTCTTTCCTGTTCCTACACAGGTCAGCCCTACAATCAGCTTGCCATCCTGGCTTCTTCCAAGGGAGATCACCTCACAACCATATTCTACTACTGCAGGAGCATTGCGGTGAAGTTCCCCTTTCCTGCAGCCTCCACTAACCTGCAGAAAGCGCTCTCTAAAGCTCTCGAGAGGTAAGACGCCTCAGCAAGTAGGGCCGTGTCAGTCTTAGCCGTGAGAGCACCTCGAGATCTACTGCTTGACTAGAGTTTTAACACAGCTGAGGTTATTAGTCCAGGATGCACACACACACACCCACATGGGAGGGGAATGAACATCTGCAATGTGTAGTGTTTTGTTTGTCTGATTATTGTGCCATAACCAGGGCTCCGAACCGGTTCAAGGAACGAAAACGAAAACCGAAAACGAACGAAATTTTATGGAATTTTACAAGGAACGGAAACGGAAACGAAAACGAAATGGTCTTCAAGTGTTCCGGAACAAAAACGTTATTCTGAAATCCACAAACCGGTTAATAACGGTTTTTTTCCGTTCTCTATATTTCATACAAGTGCACGATTTTGTTTGAGGAGTAACCATGGCGACGAGCAGTCTTTTAGTTCGGCTACTGACGTGTATGAGGGGAAACATGCATACAGCAACAGCATTTTGCTTCACCTGAGCTCTTGCCGCCGATTGATAAAATATTGAGGAGCATTGGCCAATCAGAGTGCGACTGTGCATTGTATGGAGAAACTTCCTGGGTAAATTTTAGGATGTGCTTCTCCTCAGAGATTTTGATAGGAAACTAGAACTAAACTGTCTGTTCTCCTGGCTTTCTCGTAGTGATTGGAAGTTGGCTCTAATAAACCCGCCCTAAAGTTGTTGACCACCAATATCAAATAAGTTTTTGTAAGAGAAATGACACACTTTACCCGCGCTGTTCTTCAGTCTCATTCACGGACAGTAGGCCGCCGCCTACAGAGTTTTATATTGACACCATGGAGAGCAAAAGAGAACATGTCTTGAGATCGGTGTTGGGATTCCTACAGGGACAGAGTATTTGGACCATACAGTCTATGATTTGCAAAGGAATTGGATAGGCGATTTGATGAACCTAATTCGCAGAGTGCTCGTCTCGAGAGGCAACTGGTGGGTAAGTCATGTTTAGCTTACTACTTGTAATGGCACCGCCGAGTGCCTCGATGTTCAATGCGGTTATGGCAAATTATGTTGTCGTAAAGTTACTGAAGTGCTTTTGTTGTGCGCAGTGTATCCCACTGTCGGTTGTAGAGAAGAGAGGTGAGAGCTGGTGTTTTATGTGCTGTAATCAAGGACGTCTTATTTATCTGTTGTTGTGGTCAATGCGGGATAAAGTCATTCGTGGCAGATGGACAGACGCTAGCTGACGTTAGCTGGCCCGCTCAATGTTTCGATGGTTTCCTTAGTATTGCGCAATATTTCCTGGCTGTCATCACGAATAACAGTAGGTCGCGTGTGACAACAAGCAGGGATAGAGAAAGACAGCGCATTTGTTTAAGTTATTATTCTCTTCTGTCGTGCAGAGGGCTGGGCTGATGGGATGGACTACGTGGAAACTCTTACTATTTTGTGACGCTTGTCTGTTAGGCTACAAAAGGTCTCCGGTTTTGTGGTGATGGACTTGCACTGGAATGGTTGGTAGCCGATATCTGAGAGCATACCCGAGGTTTCAGACTATGCAACCCATCGTGCACATCTCAAAACAGTTTGGGATTTTTTTGTGGAGCAAACTGTGTCCCTTTTACTTACACGGTTCACTTGCTGCAAACCTCATCATGGCCTATTAAATAGAGCTAGGCAAGAACTGAAATCCATGCCTATCGACACCTCTTATGCTGACGTTTACCTGCGCTATTCCAGAGATTTTTTTAGGAACTCTCTCCGGCTATTTTTTTAAACTCTCTCTGGCTATTCTGTATTGTGCCTCCCTAATCAACATCCACCCACCGCTACTGGGCTAAGAATTATAGGCATCCGGTTAAATCTGCCAGGATGGATAGCCCATCTGAGTGTTTTTGGGTGTGTTATTATTTTTGAGAATAGCTGTGTAAATCAAGGGGAAATAATGAGTACGTCTATTCTAAGATAAAGTCCATGAAAATAGACTTAATATGGCCGTTAAACACTGCAGGAACGTTAAGAACGAACGTTATTTTTCGTTCCGAACCGGTTCAGGAACGATATTTTTATGGGGGAACGATTGCAGGAACGAAAACGTTAAACTGAAACTTGCCTGAACCGTTCGGAACGGAACGTTTGAAAAATTATTTCGTTTTCAAGCCCTGGCCATAACAGGAGAGAACCTTTAGCCAGAAATGGACATGCTGACTGAAACAATTTATTCACACAGTCCTTCAGTCAGATACAGTCCCAGGAAAAAGTTTGTACACCCTTTGAAATTTCTTACCTTTCTGTCAAAATTGGTCATTAAACATGGTCTGATCTTCCCGGAAATCACAAGAAGGGACAACCAGAGTCTGCTTTAACTAATTCAACCCAAACATTTGCAAGTTTTCATATTTTCATTGGTCATAAGATGTAAACATTCACAGGACAGCAAGGCATAAGTAAGTACACCCTTGCATTCAATAGGTTTTAACCCTAAGTTAGTCGCAATAACCTCATCCAGATGTTTCCTGTAGTTGCAGATCAGATTAACAAAACAATCTGGATGTATCTGGTCTCCCTCTTCTTTAGAAAATTGCCTCTCATCAGCAAGGTTTGTGGGATGTCTGGAGTGCATAGCTTTCTTGACTTCATGCCATATAATCTCAATTGTTTTTTGTCAGGGTTTTGACTGGGCTATTCCAGAATGTGTATTTCATTATTATGAAGCCATTCTAAAGTCGATTTGCTTCTAAAGTATGGGTTGTTGTCACATTTCAGCACTCATCCTCTTGTGTGCTTCAACTGTGTGACAGACTACCTCACTTTTTTCTGTAAAATATCTCGATAAACTTCTGAGTTCATTGTTCCACTGATATTAGCAAACTGAAAAGGGCCTGGGGCAGCAAGGTAGCCGCATATAATGATGCTCCCGCCACCATACTCAAAGGTGGAGATGATGTTTTGGTGAAGGTGTGGTTCTCCAGTTCTCCTCCAAACATGATACTATGTGTTCCCCTGAACAATTCAACTTTGGTTTCAACGTTGGTCAACAGAATATTTTGCAGTAATTCTATGAAGCATATAAATGCTTTTTCGCAAACCTCAAAGGTGCAGCAATATTTTTTGGACAGAAACCCCATTAATTTTAGATTGGCAGAATGAATCCCATTTTTAGCTATTCTTGGTTACATCTCCTCTTCTGAGTATGGTGGCGGGAGCATCATTATATGCGGCTACCTTGCTGCCTCAGGCCCTTGACAGTTTGCTATTATCAGTGGAACAATGAACTGAAGTTTATTGTGATATTTTACAGAAAAAAACGTGAGGAAGTCTGTCACACAGTTGAAGCACACAAGAGTATGGGTCCTGAAAAGTGACAACAACCCATACTTTAGAAGCAAATCGACTTTAGAATGGCTTCATAATAATGAAATACACATTCTGAAATAGCCCAGTCAAAGCCCTGACAAAAAAACAATTGAGATTATATGGCACGAAGTCAAGAAAGCTATGACATCCCACAAACCTTGCTGATGAGAGGCAGTTCTCTAAAGATGAGGCAAGATACAAACAGATTGTTTTGTTAATCTGATCTGTAACTACAGGACAAGTCTGGTTGATGATATTGCAAATAACTGAGGGTTAAAACCTGCTTAATGCAAGGGTGTACTTACTTATGCCCTGCTCTCCTGTGTATGTTATGGTCTTATGACCCATACAAATATGATAACATGTAAATGTTTGGGTGGAATTAATTAAAGCAGACTCTGATTGTTCCTTCTCGAGATTTCCGGGAAGATCAGACCATGTTTTATGATCAATTTTGACAGAAATGTAAGAAATTTCAAAGGGTGTACAAACTTTTTCCTGGGACTGTATATGAGCTTATTTATGAAATCACCTGTGCCAAGAAAAACATGCATAATGCATGTTAGGGATTTAATTTTTACCCTAACAGGGAATTTGCCATTCCTTGTTTTCACCTTCATTCATTCATTCATTCATTCATTCATTCATTCATTCATTCATTCATTCATTCATTCATTCATTCATTTATTTATTTATTTATTTATTGTCATGCAGTCGTGATGAAGTGAAGACCAAGTGGAGCGTGTCCGATTTCATCAAGGCCTTCATCAAATTCCATGGACATGTGTACCTCAGCAAGAGTCTGGACAAGCTCAACACCCTCCGAGAGAAGCTGGAGGAGCAGTTTCAGGTTTGCCGCCATCAAATGTTTCTAATTTTTTTGCTTGCGGGGTGGCTGTGTCACTCTTCTGAGTAAAAGATGTTTCAAAGCGACAGGTCCGAGTGGCTCACTCTCATTGAGGCCACATTGTGCTGATGTGATGCAGCTGACTAGTTATGTCCTGTCGACTGGACAGGTCACATCAATTCGCAAGAAATCTCGCCGCTGGGTCCTTGTGGGACGCTCCTGTTATACATGGGTTCTAAATTTTGTTTATAACCTGACTGCGCGAACCTAGCTGTGCACAACTCGACCTCTGATTGTTGGAAACCGATGTCTGTCAAAAAATGAGCTCACGTGGTTGGCTGCCAGTGTCTTGCCCCTCCTCATAACATCGTGTTGATAAACACTGAGAACCCATGTATAGCCGGAGCCAATGACATCAGAATTTGGTGTTCTTCATAACGTGGCAAGAGTAGTTGCTGGTGCAAGAGTCATGGTGTAATATCACTTCATGCTGTTTCATGCATGCTGTCTGTTTTGTAGACTGGCTGTAGATTGTTTGCTTGCAGGCTTTCTGCAAGGCTGTCAACTTTATGCAAATACAAGAAATGTGACAATGTGGCGTCATGTAGGCTTACTTGCGAAAATTTGCTGGTAGTGTGTGGGAATTCTATTTTGTGGAAATAAAATCGATTGCAATATGGCTGTGGATGGATGTCATGTGATCACAACTGAATGAGTATCGGTGTTTCATCTTATATCCAGTAATTTAGCATATTACACATGAACTAAATGGGGCTGTAATTTAATATGGATGCTGCCCTGGGCAAAGCATGTCTGTCGCTACACAAATAATTTAAGTTGATGATTAAATGGATTGGACAATATTCACTGGACTTGTTGGGTCCACTAGTGTTACAGACCTCTTGAGAAGCTGCTGACTTTGGCTTTATGATTGAAGCTTTTAAAGGCAGAAACATTTTGCTATATCTGTAAGATGGTTGTACTGTATGAATTTGATCAGGAGGGTGTACACAACACACACAGTTGGGTCAAGTTTATGTTGACCCCTGCCCCAACACACATGCGCGCGCGTGTCAGTATTGAAGATAATTATTTCAATGATGTGTTGTCTACTAAATATGAGCCAATGCCACCAGAAATTATTATTGATCTAATGGAAAATACATAAATAATAAATAAAATGTCAGAGCGAGCATTTCCTGTCATCTCTTTACATTGAGAAATTCAGCTGAATCTTCTTTATTCCACATGCGTTTTTCTATGTGCTGTTCGTTTAATGCATTTTATGGGAGCTATTCACGTTGTGATCAGACTGCATCAGCCTCCTGTGCAGAGTGGAGCAATCACTTGACTTGTCAAATGAACTTCTCCTTGAGGGATTTATTGAGGCATGGTAGATAACTTGTGAAGATGACCCAAAAACATAGCAACTTCAAAACATTTCTTTCTCTTTTGGTTGCATCAGTCAGTAATACCTTGAACTACACACTCACTCACTCATCACCCTGGGGGCTATTCCATGAACATGGTTAAGTGATAATCCTGGCTAAATCGACCTAGAGGAAGTGGTGACCCTGCTAAAAGATAGCCCAATGATGTGATTTAGTTATTATTAGGAAAATTAGGGATCCAGTCATCTTCTATTAGGTGATTTCCACTACCTCAAGGTTAAGGTGCCGTTTACACGTAGCTGGATATTTTCATATGTGGATATTTTTTTCTCCTGGTTGTATTGGTTTTGCATTGGTTTTGGCCTTCCGTTTCCACGTAGCAGATATTTAAAATCCAGGTTTAAAAAGCAGGAGAAAAAAATATCCTGTTTAGGGGGCTGAAACGCATTCGTTACAATGGAGGATTTACTTTTATCCACTTGTTGCGTTTACACCTAACAGGAGAAAAAAAATACCCTGATAAAAAAATATCCTGCTACGTGGAAACGGCACCTAAGTTAACCTGGTTTACTACCAAGCCAGGTTCTTGGAATACTCTCCAGGTGTAGGATGTTTCAGTCTAATGTCGTTTTTTTTCATTGCAGCGGTTGATTCTTCAGAAGGCGTTCAGCTCTCAGCAGCTGGTCCACATCACGGTCATCAACTTGTTTGAACTGCACCACCTGCGGGACTTCAGCAACGAGGCGGACGACCAGAGCTTCAGCTCCGACGAGCAGATCAGCTGGTTCCAGCTCCTTGGTCTCTTCAGTATGTATTGTACTGCACTGCACTGCACTGCCTGACTACCTCAGCTCACCCCCAAGTATGACATGGCTCCACTGAAGACACATTCACATATATCCGATTCATATTCATTCATTCACATTTGGAAAGGGCCTGTATCTGATCTGAGACTATCGGAATTCATGTGCTTTTTTGCTGTTTACATATGGGTTGCATATATCGGATATGTGTCACATTGAAGCAAAATATCAGATATGAGTCACTTCAAGTCTCTTCAGTATGTTCAGCTCACCCCCAAACATGGCTACACTGAATGCCACGCTGCTGACACATAATTTAATAATAATAATAACACGCACATTCACTTGCATGCATTCACACTCACACTCACACTCACGCACTGACGCGCACACACGCGCACACTTTCCTACATGATACCTTGTTAAGCGACCTTAGGTGTTTTAAAAAAGGTGCTACATAAAAAGAAAATATTATTATTATTATTATTATTATCATCATCATTTAGCATGGTTTATAATCAATTCAGCTGAGGGGATGGAGCGGGATGTTTGTCTGTTACAGAAAGTGTGGACATGTTTTGTTTATGGGATGTTTATTAACAGGGTCACATATTGGGGGTCGTTGCTTTTTATTAAACATTCCTTTCCTTGCTAAGAGCAGTTATTGTTTTGCTTGGCCTGACCAGAGTGGCTAAATTTCAATGCTCCTCTAATCTGCTGTTTCCTTGTTTTTTGTTTTGTTTTCCCCTTCAGTGTCTTTCCTGGGGGTGATGTGCAGCCGCGTGTTGCTGAACAGGACCAGGGAGGAGATCATGGGGGAGTGTCCTCTCCCCGCCATCAAAGTCTCCCTGGACTGGCTGAAGTTGCGACCCACTGTCTTCACAGAAAGTGTGGTTGACAAGAGACAATAGTATGTTTCTATTACCGTACTTTTCTTAAACAAAGTTTTGTTTGTAGCCTTGTTCCATGCTCGAGTTGATAACATGGGGCAGAGACTAGAAATCAAATTGGGTATGAACTGCGCTGAATCCGAAGTAAGGAAAGGGTTCCTTTAAAATGTTGTCATTCTTTGATCTTTGCATGGCTGAACATGCAATTATTGTGTCTTTTTCTCTTGAGATTTGTGAGCAACTTGTCATTAATCCTATACCTCCGCTCCCTTTTTTTTCCAGTATTTGGCCTTGGTTTGTGTCTATTCTGAACGGTTTCCAGTCCAAGGAAGATGATAATTCATGTTCATCAGGTATAATTCAAGTCTCAGTTCAACTCTCACTGTGCCTCAAATCTGTGTTGGCCTGCTTAGCTATTGTACCAGAGTTCTAGTAATGGACGTGAGGAGACATTGCTGCTGTACATGCATGTTTTGTGTTCCATCACGTAATTGTGTGTGTCTTTTGTTCAGCTACCCCACTCCCTGAAGAGTTTGAGCTGCAAGGCTTCTTGGCCCTCCGTCCTGCCTTACGGTGAGTTCCAGACAAGAAATAGTTGAAGGCATCCTTTTAGATTATTACGCCGTTATTAAATGCACTATATAATTTTGTGGCATTGTTGTGAATGCATCTTTATATCTGAGACATGCTGCACATGTCCCACAGGACTCTGGACTTCTCCAAAGGGCACCAGGGTATTGCTGTTGGTAAGGATGGGCTTCTGGTACACTCTCGCCATCAGAGACTCGTCAACCTGGGCAAGTGGGTGGCCGACAACCAGCCTGGGTAAGTTCCACATGCTCTGCACTGTCCACCGCACCGCACCGGTCTGTTCACTGAACCTCTGGTACTTTCCCACCCCCATTACTGTACTTCCTTCACTTTCTCTTTTCCCTCAGGCCTTTTCACATGCCATGCATTCAGTTTCACTTGTTAAGAACTGAAAATGAAAGCATGCACATAATTTTTTTTGTAGTACTAAGATTTTATTGTCCTTTATATCTTCAGCGTATATGGTAATCTGTTTTTCAATTGTCATCTTTTCTAGAGAAGTATCCGTAATTTCTGGCCTATAAACCACAACCACTTATAAATCTGTAAACCACCTGAATATAAGCCACACCCACTCAAATTAATAAGAAAAAATAATTGCACATACAAAGGTCACTCTGTATAAGCCATAGGTTTCAGGATATCCACTAAAACATTAGTACTGCAACTCTGTACATGATATAAGCTGCGGATTTCAAAGCATGAGAAGGAGTATAGACCGGTGAGTATTGTATTTAATGCACCTCAACAGGTTTAATTGATGACTGTTGGTATGACAAGACAAACACAGTTTTAAGTGGCGACTGTTGGTCTGATTATTTGGTTTCTCCTTCCCTCCATTCCTCCATTCCCTATCTAACTTCCGGTGCGCCTGGTGTAAGGCTGCAAGTTGAGTACACCGTGTTTGTCTCTGTTTTTCGTCTTTTTGTTCTTTTTCAACTTGTCTCTTTTTTCAACCCTGAACACCACAAGGTGTCTTAAGTTATATCCTATGGATATGAATAAGTTTCCAGTTCGTCCGGACAACGTGAGGCTTACATACTCAAGGAATCAGCTGATGGCACTTCGCAAGTCTCCGTGCGCTCTGCCAGCAAATATTCCGAAGGACTTGTTCTGTTTTCGTGGAAGGCGTTCTGGAGCGGCCGTGCGGATTAAGCGTCGGGAAAACAAGTGGAGATGTAAGCCCCCTGTTCCAGCGATTATCATGGGAAATGTGAACTCTCTAGCCAATAAAACGGACGAGCTGGCTGCTCTGGTTAGGGATCAAAGGGAGTACCGTGAAGCCAGCTTGATCTGTCTAACTGAAACATGGCTGAACAACAACATCACGAATGCTGAAGTCGAACTTCCCGGCTTCAGTATGGTAAGAGTGGACCGTGATAATAAACTTGCGGGAAAGAAGAGGGGAGGAGGGCTGTTGGTCTACATCAACGAGAGATACTGCAATCGAGGGCATGTTACTGTGAAGGAGACTTTTTGCAGTAAGGATTTGGAATTGGTCGCTGTGAGTCTGCGACCGTATTATCTCCCGAGGGAATTCACGCACGCCATTATGATCTGCGTCTACATTCCGCCGCGGGCTCTCCCAGACACAGCGTGCGACATCATCCACACTACAGTTGCCAGGCTGCAAACACAGCACACGGACGCCTTTTTTGCAATTTCGGGCGATTTCAACCATGTCACTCTAAATTCCACACTGACAAACTTTTATCAGCACGGTGGAACTGCGCTACAAGAAAAAAACAGGACAATTGATCTTCTATACACAAACGTGAGGGATGCATACAACGCCTCCCCCTTCCCCACTTGGCTCCTCTGACCACAACATCATACAGCTACAGCCTGTGTACAAACCAAGTGTACAACGGCTCCCCATCACAACACGCACTGTCAGAGTGTGGACTCCTGAGGCAGAAGAGGCTCTAAGAGACTGCTTTCAGTCCACACACTGGAGTGTACTGCAGGAGAGTGAAAACCTGGAGGAAATCACTGACTGCACAGCTGACTACCTCAATTTTTGTATGGATGTCGCAGTCCCAACCAAGACTGTGCGCTGCTTCCCCAACAACAAACCCTGGGTGACTAGGAGGGTGAGAGAACTCCTAAACAGCAAGAAGAGGGCCTTCAAGGAGGGCAACACTGAGGAGTTGAGGAGTACCCAGAGAGAACTGAAGAGAGAGCTGAGGGCTGCTAAGGAGGCGTATGGGAGGAAAGTGGAGAGGAAGATGGAAAGCAGCCCAAGGCAGTTGTGGCAGGGCATCAGAGCGATGACCGGTTTTGGCGCCAAGAGTGGAGGGGCTGAGGGCAACAAAGACAGAGCAGATGAGCTTAATCTGTTTTACAACAGATTTAATTGCCCATCTGTAGACTGCACGGCTAGTGGCACAACTCCTACCACGCAGTGCCCCCCTCCCCACTCTCCCACCACTGAAGACATCTCAACACCTTTGGTCTGTGCAGCCCTCACCTCACCCATCCCCCCTCAGCCCCCAGCACTCACAATGGATCCCCCTCCTCCTCCTCCTACCTCCTCTGAATTCCCCTACACCTCTCCCATCCCCCCTCTCCCCCCAGCTTTGACACTGGACCTCCCTCCTCCTCCTCCCTCCTCTGAAGTCCCCTGCACCTCTTCCACCCCCCCTCTCCCCTCAGCTTTCACACTGGACTCCCCTCCTCCTTCTCCCACCTCCTCTGAAGTAACCTGCACTGACACACCTACACTGATGGAACCTCTCCCCACCCATCCCCCACCACAAACGGAGCAGCCACCCCCCACCATTACGACTGGACAAGTTAGGAGCGCACTGCGGAGGCTTAAGCCGAAGGCCAACGGACCTGATGGGGTCAGCGCCAGACTCCTCAGGACCTGTGCAGAAGAACTAGCTGAGCCACTGCAACACATCTTCAATAAGAGTCTGCATGCGGGTAAGGTGCCCACACAGTGGAAAACCTCATGCCTCATACCTGTACCCAAAAAGCCACACCCCAAAGAACTAAACGACTACAGACCGGTAGCCCTCACATCCCATATAATGAAGACATTCGAGCGTGCGCTTCTGCTCAACATACTGAAACCCCAAGTTCACCACGCACTAGACCCACTACAATTTGCCTACCAGGAGAAGGTGGGAGTTGAGGATGCTATTCTGTATCTGCTGCACAGAGTGCATTCTCACCTGGACAAAGGAAGCAGTGCTGTTAGAATCATGTTCTTTGATTTCTCCAGCGCCTTCAACACAATACAGCCACTCCTGTTGAGAAACAAACTACTGCAGATGGGAGTGGAGACTGGGCTGGTGAACTGGATCACAGACTACCTCACAGGAAGGCCCCAGTTCGTCAGACTAGGTGACCTCACATCAGAGACTGTAGTCAGCAGCACTGGAGCTCCACAAGGAACGGAACGTGCTTTCCCCCGTACTGTTCACAGCTGTACACCACTGACTTCAACTACAACACGAAGACCTGCCACATGCAAAAGTTCTCGGATGACACGGCCATTGTTGGATGCATCAAAGATGGGCAGGAGGGGGAGTACGGGACTGGTGGGACTGGAGAACTTTGTCAAATGGTGCAGAACCAACCAGCTGCGGCTGAACACCACCAAAACCAAAGAAATGGTGATTGACTTCAGGCGAACCACCCCACCCATGGTGCCTGTCTCTATCGAGGGGGAGACTGTGGAGACAGTCTCCACATACAAGTACCTGGGTGTTCACCTGGACTCTAAACTGGACTGGTCTGCCAACTCACATGCACTGTACAAGAAAGGCCAGAGCAGGCTCTACTTTCTGAGAAAGCTGAGATCTTTCAATGTCTGCAACAGACTCCTGCAGATGTTCTACCAGTCTGCCATGGCCAGTGTGCTCTCCTATGCTGTGGCATGCTGGGGTGGCAGCATTAGGAAAAGAGATGCTGGACGGCTTGACAGGCTGGTGAGGAAAGCAGGGTCTGTTGTAGGCACAGAACTGGAAGCCCTCACAACCACAGCCGACAAGAGGACACTTAGCAGATTGGACTCTATTTTGGACAATGACAAGCACCCACTGTACCCAGTCCTCGACAACCAGAGAAGCCTGTTCAGCTACAGACTGCGCGCCATCTCCTGCAAGACAGACAGGCTGCGGAAGTCCTTTGTACCCAGGGCCATTCAGCTCTTCAACATTGCACAGAAGGACACACAAAGAGAGATCATCATAGGGGACTGGACTGCATAAACAGATCCCACTCCTGCACACTCTTTTTACCTGGACTCTCTACCCTTCGACTCCTTTTTCAGCGGAATGCACAGCTGCGTGTGTGTGTGTGTGTGTGTGTGTGTGTGTGTGTGTGTGTGTGTGTGTGTGTGTGTGTGTGTGTGTGTGTGTGTGTGTGTGTGTGTGTGTGTGTGTGTGTGGGTAGATACTCAGTTTGCGATGTGTGTAACTACTGATACTCCTGGACTATGTACACTTTATTTTTGGTGTGTGTGTGTGTGTGTGTGTGTGTGGGTGTGTGGGTGTGTGTGTGGAGTGACACAGGGGGTGACTTGTGTTTAACCCCCCATCTCTTTTTCTAAGGAATACAATGGACATTGTTCTAGGAAAGAGACTATGGACACTCCTGGACACTTTATGGCCACTTTGTCTTGGCTACTATGTGCCACTTAGCTAAGGCACATGTGAACACTGTGGACACTTTACACTTTATATTTTTGGTGTGTGTGTGTGTGTGTGTGTGTGTGTGTGTGTGTGTGTGTGTGTGTGTGTGTGTGTGTGTGTGTGTGTGTGTGTGTGTGTGTGTGTGTGTGTGTGTGTGTGTGTGTGTGTGTGTGTGTGTGTGTGTGTGTGTGTGTGTGTGTGTGAGAGAGAGAGATGCCTTGGCAATAACTATGCAACAGTGAGCTATATATGATTATTTTATGTGTAAATATGTGTGTCATGTCTTGTGGACAATGTCTTTATGTCTTTATTTATGTGTGTATGCTACTTGACACCTTAATTTCCCCCTGGGATCAATAAATGATACTCTACTCTACTCTACTCTACTATTGTGCTCCCAGGCTCATCCAGTACAGGGTGAGCGACGGCGTGCTGCTGTTCGTCACGGACATCCCCGAGAAGGTCATCGAGGAGCCCCAGGAGAAGGACACGCCCGTCCTCCAGGAGTCCTCCAACGGGGAGCAGATGTCCCACGAGGGCTCGCTGGGCCTCAAGTCGGTCCTGTCCGCGGGGAAGACCCAGAACAGCAGCGCGCTGGACGGCACCGAGAGGCCCGTGGTGACCTTCAAGGAGAACATCAAGCCCCGCGAGCAGAGCCGGGAGCAGGGTCAGGGTCAGGGCCAAGGTCAAGGTCAGGGCCAGGGGCGCAACCAGCACCAGAGGGACGGCGCCAAGGAGCGCGCCGGCTACGGCAAGGGGAACGGGGCGGCGGGCAAGAACGAGCAGAAGAAGGAGGGCAAGAGGAAGAGCGAGGCCAAGAAGAACAGCCACGACAAGATGGCAGACGCTGGGAAACAGGTATGCCAGAGATCTTATCGAGAGAGATACATCATTCTAGTTCTTTTCCGGTATCCATGTGATGTCGGGTGAACGCCCCTTTAGGAGATCTTCGGGTTGAGAATAAATGGAGTCCTCTTAGCGCTGTAGATGGTGGTAGCGCACTTCTTGTGCAAACACCTCAACAAGAGAAGAAGAAGGAGGGAACAACGCCCCTTTAGGAGACCCAACTTGAGCACACTCTTTTGCATTGGGTGGGCGGGGTTTGAATTCTCTTTATTACTCTACCCTCTTTGGGTATGCAGATGTCACAGGAATGGCTGTCAGTGCCAATAGACTGTTATCTCTTTTAAGTTAGTATATATGATGTTACTGTATAGCATGGCAGTAATTGATCTACAATTTGTGTGTATCTGTGTGAAGGTAAAGACTGGTATGCAGCAGTCACATGACCTGCACTTTGTGACAACCAGTTATCTATTAACCTATTTTAGCCTAAGCCTTTTTCGGGAAAGGGTGCCCTCTGCCTATTAAATTCTAAATATTGCAGTCTCCAAAGCACATACAAACATCAAATAAGTTGCATTTAAAAGCTATGACCCTCATTTTGCATTAGAATGTGTTCATTCAGCTCAAACATACCCAGATTTTAATAAAAAACCCTCAATCTCAATAACCTGAATGCAGCGTATACGTGTCTCCAGGCTAAACTGGGTTAAATTAGTATTTTTGATGTTCATGTGTGGCATTGCAGTAATTGGTAAGCTATTTCTGTGTATCTGTGTGAAGGTGAAGACGCAGCAGACTGAGGTGCGGAAGACTCCCGTGTCAGAAGCGAGGAAGACCCCCGTCACCCAGACTCAGACCACTGGCACCTCCCAGTTCATCCCGATCCATCACCCTGGGGCATTCCCACCACTTCCCAGCCGAGCAGGTGCAGCTCACAAACTAGCATGTCTTAGAGTGCATTCCAATATGCAACCTTGCGTCCTCCACTTGTGCTTGTGGCCTCACGTTTTGCTGATGCCCCACCTCCGTGGAGAAAATAATTAAGTTTCCCCGCTGTCAGCCTAGCCACAACAACTTTTGGGGGACTATTCTTCATTCACCATCCAGTTTGCAAATGAGAGAATGACTTTACAATTGAGCTTTTGCGAGATATTGAAATATAATGCTGTTGTACCAGGAAGTGATGACATCACTGACAAGGCCACAAGCACAAGTGGAGGACGCAAGGTTGCATATTGGAACGCACTCTTAGACTGCAGCCCCTAATTTAAAATAGTTTACAGGGATTAAAGTTTTCCGTCGCTACGACGGATTTCCGTCAGTTGGATTTTCGTTTGGACGGATTTCCGTCCGTATAATTTATGTCAATTAATTTACAATTTTTACTTTCCAACTGAACACAAATCGAGAGCACACCTGGTCATGAGAAGGTGACGAGAGGTGTGTTTGGTGTACGGATTTAGTTATACACTGCACCACTGGTGTGATAGGCCTACAACAGATTCACTCATCAATAGTTTTGAGCTATCCCCGTTCTTCCAAAAAAAAAAGAAAAAAAAAGGGAGAAGTACAGCACGAGCGGTCAACAATTCGGTGGCGATGCAGCTCGAGAGACAAAAAAAAGCCAACATTGTTGCTGATGGCAGAAAAGAAAATACGTGTAATACTATGTCTTTAAAGTGCAATGACAATCGTTAAACGAGTTGGACTGAGATTCCAATATGGGCTAATAATGCATGGAATGCATAGCTGGAAGAAGGTAGGACACGTTTCCATTATCGTTGCACCTGCCGGGGCAGATTGTTAGAAAAAAAGAATAGTTTACTTTCATGAAGGGTTTGCCTTTTAAGCATTGTGGCTTTTACTAACATTATTCATAGCCCCAATGGGACGGATATCATTGGCAGCTAGCTAGGATACCACGCGTTTCATCCTCAAAGTTTAGCGCGTTTGACTGGCTGCGTAAAAGGCGGGGCTATGGATAGAAACTAGCTCTAGTTGTCTTTCTGACAACGGATACTTTACTGTCTCATCTGTAATCATAGCAGATTAACTTTGTTGTTGCCGATATATATTCAATAAATAACTTAAAAATGGGTTGCATTTTACAGGAGTCACTGTTGCTATCCCAGGCAGAGCCAATATTTTATGCCACGTCTTGTTCTGGGAAGCAGTGTTCTGATGGGTGGACTCATATGGTCGATAAATGCCGTTTCGATGTTTGTTTCACTTTCAAGGCTTGTTGTAGGCTATTGTGTGATGCTATTTTTGCTAACTGGAATAGTGTGCCGCAACAGTTGTGTGTGTGCTTGTTTTTGAGTGGCTCAACGTCTGTGCCCATCTTCTCGGACTATGCGTTTCGTTTGAGTTCAGTTATTTGCGCACTGCGCACTCAGGGCTGATGCGTGGGCGATTTGCCTTGATTCGAGTGGAAAGTTGCGCGACAAGCTTGGGAAAGTGTGTTACGATAGACGTCTGACTGTGACTGTGTTGTGTCTGCGTGCGTCGTGTCAGCTTGTATGAGAGAACACTAGTGCGTGCAGGAATCGGGGACGTTTTTTATATCAATGGTAAGCGTGTGCCTGGCACCGCACATCGAGAGGCAAAAAAGTAGCCATAGGTTTTCAAAACGGTAGAACACAGAGGCAGACTACCGCACCCTGTTTGTAAACGTCAACAAGTTGTTTGTAACAGGATGAATAGTGAATTTGTGAAAAACATACAAATAACCAACAACTAGTTTTCTCCCTCTGATTGCTATGACCACAGTGCATTGTTTTTTAAATATCAGAAATACAACTGCAAGCAATGCGCACCAGTGCTTTCACCAGAACAGTGTTTGCCCATTCTGATGTGAAAGACAAAATATACCGGTAGCCTGCTACTACTACAACAACAACAAAAACCATAATGAGATCACTGTATCAACGCATTGCAATTCCAAGTCAATAATTCTGTGAGATCAGCTACCATTTTGAAGCAACACTCATTGTGAATCCATTCTGCATAATGTTGTGAACAATTCATAAATAATGGGTAGAAATAAGAGGAAATAACCAAAACATGCCCCAAATTGCAGTTCAGTGTTTGCAGTCTGATATAGTCCATTCTCGGCCAGTTCTAGTCAATCTGGTGGCCTAGGCCTGCCCCCTTTCCCTCTTTCCCTTTTTTGTGTTTAGAAATTGGCATCTGTAAACATAGCATTGTAGGCCTACATCTGATTGAGCACATCTGATCTAGTACCTACAGGTACATTCATATTGAGTGTATACAGACCTACTTAGTGTATAATGAATATTCATTGTTAATGTGAAGTGTAAAGTTTTATGTTGGTTCTGATTTTGTGGCAGTTTTTGGTATTACTGGCACCCTCAAGACATAGGCCTATTCTGCTCTAGGCGACTGCCCTGTCTGCCTATGTCTAGCGCTGGCTCTGACACCATTCCTTGCGTAAAACCAGTGTATGTTTCGTTACGAGGGCAGAGCCTGGCTACATTGTTTTTCGTAGGGTTACGGAGTGATACTCGATCTGGTACCTAACCAGTAAAAAAGTTCAGTCAGATGACTTTTTTTTGCTTTAATCCCTGAGTTTATGACAACTTAAACATGATGAACTGAAATGTACATTGTTTCCCTTGGTACTGTTAGTTACTTTGGTAACGGCTAGTTTTTGTAACAACGACAATAATATGTTTGTGTGTGTGTGTCGTCAGGTTTCCCTCCCCCGCCCTACGTCATCCCTCCGCCCGTGGCCTTCTCCATGAGCCCCGGGTTCACCTTCCCCGCCAGCGTGTCTGTCCCGGCTCCCTTCC
This sequence comes from Engraulis encrasicolus, assembly GCF_034702125.1. Lineage (NCBI taxonomy): Eukaryota > Metazoa > Chordata > Actinopteri > Clupeiformes > Engraulidae > Engraulis > Engraulis encrasicolus. The sequence goes on along the minus strand of NC_085872.1, from coordinate 17,299,408 downwards.
TCCAGGCCACCTCCCACGGCGCCCAGCCAGCCAGCCAGGTGCAGCCTGGGAAACCCTCGCACATTCCCTACAGCCAGCAGAGGCCCTCCGGCCCCGGTGCCATGTCCCAGGGTCCCCCTCAGGGCCTCCAGAGCCAGCAGCCCCCTCCACAGCAGCAGGGGCAGCAGGCCCTGCCCCAGTCCATTCAGCTCCAGGTGCAACAGCAGCAGCAGCAGCAGCAGCAGCAGCAGTCGCCCACCAAGCAGGCTGCCCAGCTGGGCAAGAGCCCACCCCACCACCCTGGCATGCAGCAGGTTGGTAATCACTCAGGATGTGCACCTCATGTCAGGTGCTCATTTGAGATTTGACCCTGAATCTCAAATGGTGCACTTGTGCACTTCAGTGTTCGTTTTAGTGCGTATGGCATATTAGTTACACACTGAAACGTAGTGCCCGAAGTGCACAAGTGTGCCATTTGAGATTTAGGGCATGTCTTTTAAATTTAAATTTAAACATGCATTTTCAGTCTGTGTAGTATTTTGTGAGCCGATATACATTCACATTTTCCCCCCCTTGACTTGCTCTAGGCTCTAGTGGGTCAATATTTCTTCTCACATTCCTTCAGGAAGTTGTTTTACCATGCTGAAGCTTTCCTGCAGTGCTGCTGCCGTAAGACGAGTGTTGCTCATGTCCACTCACTCCCCTGTGTTTCTGCTTGCTTGTCTGAAACAGTACATGTCTGTGGCTGATCAGACTGGGCAGATGTGGAGCCAGCCCCAGGCCCAGGCCTCCATGCAGAAGATGGCCATGCAGATGGCCATGAAGCAGCAGCAGCAGCAGCAGCAGCAGCCCCAGCAGCAGCAGCAGCCGTCACCTTTCTTCATGCCCCCACAGGTATTTAATCTATTTATTTACATGGTTGTTAGTTTTGTAAATGTGATGTGATGTTTTTTTTTCTGTCTGTATTGGCCATGATATAGAGATAACTGCTGAAATGGCAATAAATGTAAACAATCAATCAAATCATACCCCCTCCACAGGACCCGCTGAAGCTCTTCGAGCACTCCATGTCCTCCAGCGGCCCCATGCAGCCCCCATCCAACAACGCCAGCATGGTGGACAAGAAGCTGAAGTTCCCAGAGGTCAAGGTTCAGCAGGACTTCTACTGGGAGCCCCTGTACCGCGCCGCCATGGCCGACGGCCGGGCTAGCATGGGGGAGCGCATGAACAAGCGGCAGCCAGGGGTGTTCTGCCCTGACCAGGAGAGCGGCCCCAGAGGCCCACCGTTTGAGGTGAGGAGACCAACGTACCAGGTCATGCTCCATAGCCTGATTATCATCGACGTTCAAATCTCTTCGAGACCAAGAGCATAACAATTAACATTTCCCAAATGGCATGGTTGACCCGCCTCCCTTGGTTTGCTTATGGTTGTTTGCTTACCGTACAAAGAAGGAGTTCCCGTATTTTCGGGAACTCAGAAAGTACTTGCATTGCTCTTGACCTGACTACTTGCAATGCTGAAAGTGTTGCGTCAGTAGGAGGGCACAGCCTGGCTACATGTCCATGCCCAAGTAGCATGAAACCATTTCAGCCAATGGTGTTAACTTTTCAGCAAAGTTATGCACGGAATTCACAGAAATCTGAACATGATCAGATGGAACGCCAGGACAAACAAATTAAGTTTAGTTAGTAGTACATTTAGTGTTTATAAGGATTGAAGAGCTGCTTTTCTCTTTTTGCATGAAGCCGTGCTTTGTTTCCGTTTCTTCTTCCGTTTTACTAATTGTCTTGCATGCCATGGCTTTTCTCCAAGTGCAGTACTGCATTCGTTCAGTCTTGTCTTTTTTTCCAAAACGAGCTGTTAAAAGATCAGCATAGACTTGATCGACAATATTCCTATCCTCCGGCTGCCTGCTTTTGCCGTTCCTCCCTTTCCTTTTTTTCTTATGGGCATTCTGTCTCCTCTTTCTTTCTCTCTGTCCTCTTTCCTTTTCCACTTTGCTTCGTTTCCTCCACTAGGACACCAAGAGCTCTCCTCTTCTTCCTCCCGACCTGCTAAAAACTCTTGCGGACTTTGAGGAGGAGGAGGAACTGGTTTTTGCTAAGCCTCCTGGCTTCTACCAGGCTATGTCTGCTCCTCTAAGCTCAGCTCCTAGAAGAAACATGTTTGTATGTAGTCACTTTCTCTTTGTCACTCCTAGACTAGCGGTTCAGGGCTTACTGTGGGACCTTTTTAACCTGTAATAAAACGGGGTCTGTGCGGGTTTTCACCCTCTTTACAGAACCAGACAGAATGTTTACAAACAGGAAATGAACAGGAGAGATAAGTAAGATAACCGATAACAGTAAGATAACCGATATCTTACATGTATAACTGCCTGGTTATGTGCCAAATCTATTGATGTGATTTACCATCAGTTGAAATGTATAAATGCGTGTTAAATAATACGGTTGGTGTGGTTGTCATCAGAGGATGTTTAATGTTTTCCAGATGCCAAATCCGTCTAGGATGGATAGTGCGGAGGTGATGAGCCAGTCCTCTTCCCTGCTGCCCCGCTCTGGATTCCCTATCCAGGTAAGGCTGCTGCCTACCACACTGTCTGCCTCTTCTGTTTCTGACTGAGTGTGAGAGAGAAATAGACAAATTCATCCATTCATGTAACCAGGGCTCTAAATTACCACCAGCCATCCGGCCAAATGCTGGTGACATTTCAGTTTGGCTGGTAGAATAGACCAACTTACTAGCCACCATGACCCATTAGTGAGTGTGTGTTTGGCTAGTAAGAATATATACTTGCCATTTTTGCTGGGATGAAAAAAATTCATACACATTTTCATTGAGTGTTTTTGTAAACTCTTGGACAGAGGCCAACTCTATAACCACACTCGCTCTCACACACACAGCCTTTCCCCGCTTCGCAACTACACACTTTGGACAGCTGTCAGGTCCATGCATGCCTGACCTGATGATTTAGTCTTTTAGGAAGACTTTTTGAGAGATTGCCCTGGAGCTGTGAATGTGCTGGCCTATGACTGTGACTGTCCTCGGCTAGACAAATGCATGTTGAAGTGCTGGGAAGGTGCAACAAATTGCTAATGCCTGCCTCTGTTCCCAGTGTTTGTAGGACTAAGGTGAACATAATCTACGGTGTTTGCCACATTAGGGGCCTATACTAAGAAGCTGGTTCAGTAGTAAACCAGGTTAAGTTAAGAGGTAAATCATTAGATGATTATGGTTATGATTATGAAAAAAATTATGATTATGGTGGTAAATCCTTAGACCCCCTGCATGGGAAGTTTGTGGGCCGCTTAGAGGGACTCGAGTGGGGGGGCTTTGTAGATTTTGCTTCAGCTCACTCTGTGTGATAATGGATGATAAGGGAGTGATAAGGATGATGTGTATATCTCTGAACAATCTCTCTCTCTCTCTCTCTCTCTCTCTCTCTCTCTCTCTCTCTCTCTCTCTCTCTCTCTCTCTCTCTCTCATCAATCATCAGGAGAACTCTTATCAGAACAACAGTATCTTCAGCGAGGCCTATGGGAAGAACATGGCCCCCACCCCGAAACCTGATGTCCCCATGATGTACCAGGAGCACTCGCTCTACTCTCTGTTTGAAGGAAACCCCTGGTCCCCCTCCCTGCCTGCCAGTTCTGGTACAAGTCATCTTCTTTTCTATATGTATTACGTTCATTATGTCTAACTTTTTAACTCAACACTTAAAGGGACACTGTGTGAGATTTTTTTGTTCTTTATTTCCAGAATTCATGCTGCCCATTCACTAATGTTACCTTTTTCATAAATATTTACCACCAGCATCAAATTCTAAGTATTCATTATCACTGGAAAAATTGCACTTTTTCTACATGAAAAGGGGGATCTTCTCCATGGTCCGCCATTTTGAATTTCCAAAAATAGCCATTTTTAGCTGCAAAAATGACTGTACTTGGACCATACTAGAAAATATGTGTTTATTACTTAGTAAACTTTCATGTAAAGATCAAATTTGGCAATAGACAGCTCAGTTTCAATGAGCAGCATAGGTGCAGTACCTTTTCTGACCTCACAGTTCCTGCACAGTGTCCCTTTTAAGATTTTTTTTTGCCTTAAGACATGTTAAAGTTTTATCTTTTACCTAAAAGACAGGCAAAAGAAAATCTGAAGTGTTGATCTTCTTTTTTAGTGTGTGTTTTCCCTTGTGTGACACATTCACTTGTCTGAATGAATCAGTTGCTGCAATGGTTACAGTGCCAAGAAACACAACAATGATGCTTGACAGTCCGCAGTGAACTTTTTGAGAGGACCTTGATGTGTACTTCATAGTTGCCTTGCCTTCTTGTAGTCACTCACATCTTAACGTCTGTAGCCAAGCTTTTGAAATCGTCAATGTGGAGGGCTTGCCTATCTGTTGTGAAGGAAGTTGCTGCTTTCTTTTTTTTCCCTTTTTGCCGCAAAGTGAGGTGAAGTTGGTTTATATAAAAAATGTATTTGTTTTTTGTTTGTCAGACCACTCAACGCCTGCCAGCCAGTCCCCCCACTCATCCAACCCCAGCAGCCTGCCTTCCTCCCCACCTACCCACAGCCACCCCGGCTCACTGCCTTTCTCCAACTTCGGGCCGATTGGCACACCCGACAGCCGGGACCGAAGAGTTACTGACCGCTGGAAGGCAGAGAAGACGGGTAAGCTTGCAAGCTGACTTAGACTTATTCATGGCAGACACCACCGTATCATTAATGGTAGGGCACTGCACTGTTACGCCGGGGACCCGGGTTCAATTCACGACCCGAGGTCATTTCCTGATCCTCCCCTGTCTCGCTCTCCCACTTTCTTCCTTTGGATGTCTGCCGATACCGATACTACTCCGATCCAATACCAAAATCACATATATGCATGGGTTTCAACTTGAGGTAGGCCCAAACAGACTATTTGGTCAGAAAAGGGAGTCAGAAGAACAGGAAACCAATTAATAAGCAAAAAGTAACAAGTAAAAAAGTAACAATCCCATCCTGAAAACTAATATGCAAGTGTTATGATTTCAAATTAACATTGCACCTGAGTCAATGTCTGTGTAAGGAAAATTCCGATATTTGGGGAAAATTCCGATCCGATCTTTGAAATATGTTGATATATGAACCTGATACCGATACACCGATACCGATATCCCATCCCTAGTGACTTTGTGTTTGTATTTGTGCAGGCCCTGCAGGCTTTGGGCTTGACTACCTGCCCGCTGCCTCGTCCTCCACAGCCCCAGAGACCAGCTGGCACCAAGGGGGGCCCACCAGCAGCTGGGCCACCCAGGACATACCCATGGAGGACTCCTCCAACAACCTGCTGGACAGCCTCAAGGTAACTCGCAGGGCTGGCGCTAAGCTTAGGCATACAAGGAGGTCCCCCAGGGCACCAAGTGTCTTGGGGGGCGGCAGTAACCTCCGTGAGTCCCACAGAATTAGAACATCAAGCGAAAAAAAAGTATTACATTTTACATTGGTCAATGATTATTTATCGCCACTCAATATATAGATCAGCCATGCTTTAGATATACAGTACAACGCTATGTTTACAAATGCCAATTTCTAAATGCACAAAAAGGAAAGGGGGTGCTTGCCTAGGGCACCAGCTTGACTAGAACCGGCCCTGGTAACTTGCCACATCTGCCTATGCTTTTCATCCTATCTCTGTCAACATTGGCGTGATCGACTGGACCAGTAGCTTTGTTAACCAAGAATAATTACAAAAAACTTGAATACATATTCAGTAAGTAACATGTGAAAGATTGTGATGCACAAAGCATAGACTATTAGCATTTTTGATTGAGGACATGCAGCACCAAGTCAGATGGAAGTGCGGACTCCCGTATGTAATCATTGGACAAAGAAAACCTATTGGATAGAGTGTCATCCCTCTACTGGTTGTGCCTAGGGTCAAATCTACTCAGGGTGAAATGGCATTTAGTCATTATACCCCAAAATGCTGGAACCAACTCCCTGTCCAAATTAGAACTGTCCCAACAGTATCTTGTTTTAAAAGGAAATAAAAAAACGGCTTTATTCTCATCTGTCTTTGGTGATGGTTAATTATCTACTTTGTATAACACAATATAGTTTGTTTTTTAGTGCATTAGAACACTTTAGCATATTGAATAACAATTATGTATGCTAATGTGCAATATAAGTAATTTTGATTGATTGATTGATTGATTGATCTGGTTGTGCGTGCGCGTGTGTAATTTCCTCCCCAGTCCATCTGGTCCAGTTCCATGATGCAGCCCGGCCCGTCTGCTCTGGAGCAGCTGTTGATGCAGCAGAAGCAGAAGCAGCAGCGCGGCCACGGCCCCATGAACCCGCCACACTGAGGAGGGAGGGGCGACAGGCCAGCGCCCGAGTTATACACCTTCTACTGAAAAGTGAAGAGGAAGAAGAGGATAAGTACGACGACGATGAAGAAGAAGAAGAAGAAGAAGAAGAAGAGATGGGGGAAAAAAATAAAACGAGCTCCAATCGGAATTTACCGGCGCTAACTAGTGGCGTTATGGAGGCTGGAGACGGCGACTGATGCGTAGCAACAGGTTCCCACCACCAAACTCGGCTCGCCTGACCGAAATGAGGGAGGTGCAGAACTCTCTTCTGCTCTGTCTTTCTCTCTCTCTTATCTCTCTCTCTCTCCCTCTCTCTCTCTGTCTCTGTTTCTGTCCCTCACCCTGTGCCCATTGAGAGGGGCAGTGAGGGCATGCAAGCACCTGACCCATCGCGCTGCTCAGCACGTAGCCGCAGCACGTAACTCTTGACACTGAGGAAGAGAAACACATCTTCCTCTTTGACTGACTGGGCACCCTCCCACCCCCCATTCCCCAGCCCCCATGCTTCCGTGGTGGAGGGGAGTTGGGCTCAAGGCTACCTTCCTTGCTCCTTTGGGCGTCTTGACTCCCAAAGACACTACCCCCACCCCCCAAAACCACCCACTGCCTCCCAGTCCCAACTTCATACCCAGACTCCTCTCTGACTCATGCTCTGCTAACGGCGTCCCCTTATGATGTGCACGATTCACTCGGGAGTGTGTGTTGCTGGCACACTGCACATACCAAGAGGAGATGTGTGTATGTGAGTGTGTTGTGTAAGGGAGGGGGAGGTTGCTGGAAGTGATGCTTTTAAGGGAAAAGGAAGACAATAATGTCATACGGTAAAGGAGAAAAAATGAGAAGGACTTTTTGAATTTCCGAAGTCTGAATTTGTTTGTTTTTCTAAATGGAATAGGAGGGCAGTCAGTTGTGTGCCTGGCGATGGAAAACCGTAAGAGAAGAGACTGAACGAAGGAATGAATGAATGTCGAGGAAGAATTGTTGGTCAACGGACGAGTTGGAGATTTGAACGTTTTGTGTGGGAAGAACGGCACCAAACACAGACACCAGATGGCAGGAGTGGACTGGGAAAGGTCTTTTTTTTAGACAGCCACTCTGCTCACATGAGTGGAAACGTGTTTGCGAGGGGTGCACCCACACTGCACTGTAGCCTGGGGATGCTCTTATAAGCTTATGAGATATTACTATAGCTCATCAAAGAGATAATGACTTCAATCGATTCAAAAGGAAAATAGGGGTTTAGATCATAGCTTAGGGTGTAGTATTATTAGCTACATACATTTGAGATTGCAATTATTAACTATACTGTATTTTGTGACTTGTTCTGTAGAGTTTCAGCTTTCTGAAATATAATTGCGTACATATGTTCAATAGTTTACTGCAAAACTGGCGGAGGTCTTAATATATTTGACTCTCCTCCCCTGCTTTCTCTTCTGCCTCCCCCCTTGTTTCTTTCAGTATGTCTTTTGCTCTAGTTACCTACATAACTGACAAACTCTCTTTTGTTTCTTGTTCTTTTTGCCTTTTACTAGTTTAAGCAGCTTTATGAACGCTTGTGCCTGTTCAGTGTTTTTACATTTTCTTTTCCCTTTCTTTAAAAAAGAAGAAAAAAAAGGAAGAAAAAAATTACACATTCTATCTCGCGCGTGCACATACACACACACACAGTGATTTTTATCCATCATGGCTGGCACTGCTGTAGAGTTAAGACGAGCAAACGGGTCCAGCATCAGCGCTGCTGGTTCAGCAATACGGGGCACACAAGCCATCGGTGACAGTAATCTGGGACAAGGGAGCACTTCACACAACCACTAGGTGTACTAGGATCAGTGGACGAGCGTCTCGCCACCCTGCCTCACAGGCTGTTTCACTAACAGAAAGCCCAAGGAGTCCAAGAAAGAGGTGTGGCGCCAACCTGCAAAGTAGCTGTGTCTCTTTAGCTTCTTCAGCAGGACAGATGGGCATGTGGTACTAAGAAGCTGGTTCAAGAGTAAACCAGGTTAAGTTAGGAGGTAAATCATGTAATAGAAGAGCCTGGAGTTTTCATGTTCTTAAGAAAGGAATAGAAGAAGGCTATTCTATTAGATGGTTTACCTTTTAACTTAACCTGGTTTTCTCCTGAACCAGCGTCTCAGTAATAGGCCCTAGGTCAGCAGGGAGGGGATACAGGGTGATAACAGCCAGCATTGCGCTACACAGATCAGCACAACACATGGAACTAGTCACACTACTACTACTGACCATGGCATCCCCCTGTACTGTCTCTATTCTGAGATCCCAAGATGGTCCGTTTTGTAGGTCAGGCGTCAGGCATCAGAATAGGTGCAGCAGGTGCACATTTGTGTTGACTGTATTGGCTGGTTTATCTTAAGCGATAGATCAAGTGTTAGGATTGAGCTGTTATAGACCAGACAGGATTTATCTCCCATTAGGACCATTAGGTTGGCCTCTCTCTCGCTGTTATGTGAAAGGACAGCAGCAGTCTGAAAAAATGAGGTCGCTGTATATGGGGTAGAATTCTAGGAAATGTATCCACAGTGGTAATTTCTTTATGGTTCAGACAGACAGTAAACACATTTTTGAGGAAAAGCGTTTAAAGAAAGACTGATTATCTTGTATGAGGGAAAAGTGTGTGTTTATTTTCGCGTAGAGAACATTTATTAAAGACAACTTAATGATGTGTCTATTTGCCGTGTGATTGTGCTACTCTTGTTGCATTTAAAAAGAAATTGTACTTAAAAATGAAACAAATTTCAAATCATATTGATCTTATGGGGACAATGTAGGCCAGGTTTGACAAGCTGATGAAGTTGATCTGTGTTTGACAATTTGCCTTTTTATTTTATTTTAACTAATTTTATTTTTTATTTGTTTGTTTTTTTATTTTACACGTTCATGTCATCACTGAGGGGTTTTCTTGTCCTGATCCACTGCTCTTTAGCTGATTTCAGAGGTGAAGTAAAAGTATTGGTCTTGACCAGACGCCAGCAGTTTGTGCTGTACCTGTAGGTGTGGGTGTTAAGTTGGTATTCTAAAAGCAGACCCTGGCAACCCATTTGAAAATGTTCTTGTTGCTGAACTGCCATTGTTTCTGTGTACTGACTGCGCTGCAAGTGCAGCAAACTGTTTCCCCAACCTAAATATGGCTATATTTACTGTGATGTACACCTGCGTATTCAGAATACAGGACTAACCCAGCACCTTGAGGCAGTTCAAACATTCCATTCTGAAATCCCAACAGGGTGTTTCCACTGAGAAAACCGCCAATTTTCTTTTTGTTTTCTTTTTTTAAGTGGTAGTAGCATATAGCACACATCTAAAAAAAATAAATAAATGTGGAACTTGTACCCCTGTTTAATTTTGGCTTGCCAGAAGAGAATGACTTTAACTTCTGCATGACAATATGGCCTTCAGAATACTTTGTGTTTTGGGTGAAGGGAGACGTTCACATTTTTATGAGCTATGGGCTATTGTGTCCCTGTGGATGGAGGGTTCAGTTAGCAGGGTAGAGATGTCTCCTGTTATGGGCTTGTGTTCTAAGTTTTTGTTTTTGTCTTTCTGTAGACATTTGGAAATGCTGAGATCAGCTATGCCTTTAATAAAGTAAACCATGTCCTCATCCTGTGATGCTTGTTTCGATTTTTATCACCAATTCTTTCATGCACAAGAAACACAAACTATGTTGTGATGTGACTATTAGTCTTGACCGGTAATACTTTACAATAACTATAAAAAAACCCTTTATAAATAATTATCTAATTATCAACAAAATGTTTACAAATGTTTATAAATGGGCAAGAAATACTATGTTAAAACAACAGACACAGCACAGTCTTATCGGTCCTGAAAGTTTATCCTCCAAAGACCAGAAGGCATGAAACCACATGCCACACACCATAAAATTCACACAGTAGAAGTTGATTCCCTTTCCACTCTGCTGTCGTAGTTTGGTTCTTACTCATTTACAAACATTTGTAAATGCTTTGTTAAATGTTAATTATAATTAAATGTTAAAGTGTTTATTAAGCTTTTTTGGGTAGTTATTGTAAAGTGTTACCTCTTGACCTTCAAAAACCTTTTTAGTCCTGGTGACATACTGAAGGTATTTTAATGAGGGCGCTAAATTCATGTCCATATATGCACAGACATCCAAAATGTATTTACTTTTTATTGGACTTTAAAGGGACACTGTGCAGGAAATGGTCAAAAAGGTACTGCAACTATGCTGCTCATTGAAACTGGGCTGCCTATTGCCAAATTTGATCTTTACACGAAAGTTTACTAAGTAATAAACAAATATTTTCTAGTATGGTCCAAGTACAGTAATTTTTGCAGCTAAAAATGGCTATTTTTGGAAATTCAAAATGGCAGACCATGGAGAAGATCCCCCTTTTCATGTATGAAAAGTGCAATTTTTCCAGTCATAATGAATACTTAGAATTTGATGCTTTGGTAAGTATTCATAAAAAAGGTAGCATTAGTGATTGGGCAGCATGAATTCTGGAAATAAACAACTACAAATCTCACACAGTGTCCCTTTAAGGAGACCTATTACCGGTACTTGGAAGTGAAGTCTCTTAGGCCTGTAATCTTAAATTCGACTCTTTGCATTTTAATAAGTCTTTGATGAAACTGACAAGCATGTTGTTAGGACTACTGACTACTTAAAAAAACAAGCATAGTCTTTGGGACCTGCTTTACATTGCGGACATACAGAAAGACAGTATGTATGACTTTACAAATGCGGTACTGTGGAGCCACTAACTCTTGTGCCGTGTACTGGCAGCGATTCCTCGAAAGTGACAACAGTATGGGTGCATCCCAATATGTGACCTTGCCTCCTCCACTTGTGCTTGTCTCCTCGTCCCGCCTCCTGGCCCCTCCTCCGTGGAGAAAACAATAAAGTTTCCCAGCTGTCAGCCTCGCGACAACAACTTTTGATGGACTGTTTTTCATTCACCATCCCAATTGCAAATGAGAAAAAGACTCTACAATTGAGCTTTTGCAAGATATTGAAATATAATGCTGTTGTCAGTGATGTCATCATGACAAGAAGCGAGTGGAGGAGGCAAGTGGAGGAGGCGAGGTCACATATTGGGATGCACCCTGTCAGTCTTATTCTTTCTACGCCATACCCACATCCTGACAGGAAACCAGAGTGGTTTCCGGTTTGTTACCAAACGCACACATGGTTTACCTGGGACGCTCCTCTCCATTCAAACTCAATAGTGTAGTTTTTGCTGAGCCGTTTGTCATTGTGGGCTACCACAGTCAAACAGACAAGCTGATGCTGGTGCAAAAACTCCTCACAGCCCCACAATCTAAAACGGTTGCATTTGGTTTAAAGTAACTAAGGATATTTTGTATCGGAAAATCATTCATGTAACCCCTCAATAGCTTGATCTCATTCAAGGAGGGTATTTGCATGCAAATTATCACCAACTTTAACAATGTTACTTATCTAACCACTGACATATGGCATTGAAATTATTCACACTCAGTAAAACAGACATATTAAACATCTTCAAAAGCGAGTTAGAAGTGGTAGGCTATATGAGCTATTCAAAACATGTTCAATAAGTTATTTGCATAAAATCATGAGAACATAAAGAGAATCATGCATCTGCATGCAGACAACGGCACTGGTCAAAATAAAAATAATGCGGACATTCAATACCTTCTCTGTAGGGTTATAACAGGCAAGCTTCGAAGCATAACCCTGTCATTCATGTTAGTCACATTCATGTTACCCATTATTTTCAGTGTAATTGGTTTTTTGGCATGCTCATCATACTAAAAAGACATTAAACATTTTAAATAAACAAAACATTTATCTATATATTTGTTAGATATCACTTGAAAAAGCAGAATCTAAGCTTGAATTTGGTATGACACTGTCGGGATAATTATGATCCTAAGATGCATCAGTGTTGAAGGTATTTTTACATTGGAATTTTGAGTTCCAAATCCATTGGAATTTCTCAAAAGTTAGTTTTTCTGAGCCTGTATGCAGCAGAATCTTTCCTATGGCCTTACTCCGTCAATTTTAAATATAGGGAGCTGAAATCTTCAGAATACAGTATGTTCTTGATGTTATGTAGAAGTGTTTTATGCATAGAGTTGAGATTCACCCAAATATGATAAACTTAACCCTATCCAGACCGGGGGGGGGGCTAAAAGTGCCCGCACCAACTTTGACATCGTATAACTCCTGAATGACTTAAGCTATGACTACGAAACTTTGTGACTTTTCCTAAAATGAAGTTGGCTTCAGTGTGATACCAAAAGATTAGGTTTATCATTTTTGTTGTTGCCATGGCAACGGTTTTCTGACAGGTACGTCTGACAGAAAATCACTGATCTGAGTCTCATCAGTGTACCCTCCTTATTGCGTACTACTTATTGTATAGTTATTCCATTACATTAGCATAACTTAACCAAATATAATATTTGCTAAATTAATTATTATAAAATGTTGCTAATTTATGCTAATTTATGCTAATTTGATGACATCATCAAATACCTACTTTTACCTTTCCCAATGCACATTTCAGCTCAATTTTATTTCTTCTTTTTATTTCTCATTGCTTGTGTGTCTTATGTAGATCATGGCCTGCAAATTTGGTAATAATATATCCTGTTGTTGAGGGCTGAATGCTTGCGGCTATGTTATACGAAACTGAAGCCGCTTTGCCATATCTACGACGTGATTTTGTCACACAATTTTTCATATTTTTTACATTTTCATTAGCATCAGAAACCCTTGTCTACATTTGAAGTGGTCTGATGCACATAATAACTACAATTGATGTGCATTACCCAAGTTAGATGGAAAATACATCACAGTGACATTTTGGGCAATAAAACCAGGAAGTGACGTCATAATGACGTCATAATACCCAATAATGACACCAAACTGATGTCAATCATAGATTTTGGGCTGACGATCATCTCCTCCGAGTTTGGTGGTCATACGCCATTCGGTTCCTAAGTTATGAGGTGGGGGCCAAAAGAGCCCCCCCCCGGTCCCAGGAATGCCAAAAAAGCCCGGTCTGGATAGGGTTAAGCTGAGTTTTTATAGACACGGTCACATACAGTGTATATAATGTATATTAATGTAAATGTTGTTGAACAGTTGTAAAAGAGTTGGTAACTTGGAAAGTATACCTTTTCCCTGAGACAGGGGCACTGACAGCTTTGGCCGGGCCCAGGACAAAGTCATCTGAAAGGGCTCCCCTAGTCCCATAGAAACAATGTAATGAGGTCCCAATTCTGGGCCCCCTCTCTCCCTGGGCCCCGGGACAATTGTCTCCTTTGTCCCCCCTTGTCGGCACCCATGAAAGGAGATGTCAATCCTTTCTCATGGGTGTTTAAGGATCATGTGGTAATGTTTCAGAATATTTTTAGAGGCAAGTGTGTGGAGATTTGTTCGGTTGGAGTGGAATGACACTGTAGCACAAAACCTCAAAGTGCAACATAAAACACGATGTCATGACTGCTCTGTGAACTCACACGCTCACATCTCTGTTTTGACTTGTTATTAATTATATGTATTCATTCTTTTTCTAAATAAATCAAAGTACATTCACACAGGAGACTGTTCTTGTTCAAGCAAATTTGCATGTTTATTTTCCATTTTTGTCAGTGGTCTTTTTATTTTGATTACTTTGGACAGAAAACACTGGCAGTGTGAGACAAATACTACACATGGGTGTTCCACATGTTCACGTTCCACATGTACATGTATCTGACAATGATACATAGCCAGCAGATTTATATAATTATCCCTATTGACTATCTAACTAGTGATACTAGATACTGGATACTATAGTATGGCCCCCTCCACCCACTGATTAACGCATGGATGGGACGTCACTACCTTAGCTACTGTGACATACAGTACGTGCTGTGCCATATCCAGAAAGCTGTGTTACATGTTTCTGAAGCCCTGTGTCTGTCTGAAGGCTTCATCTCAAGGTGAAGAGGAGGTGTCCAGAGAAGGTGGTGTGGCGATCTTCGGTGTCCCTCACCTGGGCTCCGTGCCACAGCTTCACTAGGATAACATCTCCCACCTCCAGCAGCAGAGACGCCCCGTTGGCGGGATTAACATGTTTGGGATTCACCTGGACAGCATATGCAACGACGACGTGTTTGCCATTGTGATGTAGTGAGGCCCCTGTTGGGGTCGATGAACTGGCATCTCCAAACACAAAGAGGACAAAGTGGTAGACGCCTCGCACTGGGGCTGTGAACACACCTGAGACAAAACAACAACCAAAAAAGAAGTGTTGATAACACTTTATTTTAGGGATACATCTATTAGCATTAATACATACAATCAGGGTTGCCAGATGAGGCTGATGATTTCCAGCCCAAAAAGTGCTCAAAACCCGCCTAGAAGCACAAAATCCCGCCCAATTGTATTGATGTCTATGGCAAAAATTGGGCGGGTTTTTCTGATAAATGCCATTTTTACCCGCACACGGCCATCCTAAGCAGCCCAATTGGGCGGGAACCAGCCCAATCTGGCAACACTGCATACAATGTCCCTGTATAATTAACTTGTAAGTACAAAGCAAAATCAAACATCTGTTAGGCATGTATTCGCAAATGTATTGTTCATGCACAATAAGGGATTTATTACCAATTTAACCTTAGTAAGGCCTACTAGGCTAGTAGGCCTTAGCGTTTGCTTAGTTCATGCCTTACAAGTTACTTATGCAGGCATTAACATTGCATGTATTGGTGCTTATAGATGTATGCCTAAAATAAAGTGTTACCGAAGTGTTGATAAGTAATGTGCAACGATGCTCTATACACGTAGTAGTAGAATGTAGTGTAGGTATGTAATGTTTGCACAGCAGGTGGTCTTAAGGCGTTACTTAAGACTCTCACATCAGTCTTTTGTCAACACCTGCCAAACATCAAGTCAAGTCAGCTTTTATTGTCACTTTCTTCATATGCACAAGACATACAAGGAAAAATGAAATTACGTTTTCTCTCTATAACATGCCAGGACAAGACATATAACTTACAAGACTGACATTTTATAGACTATAGACATAGAGTGACAAAAACATACCATTTACGTCTAAAATATAGTTTGTCAGTTTTCCACTTTGTTGTTTATCAAACATCATCTTTGTAGCCATTATATTGCTGCTGATAAACAAATGCTTTTGAAATGTACTTAAGTTTTCAATGTTGCATGTTGGATTTCCTTGTCTTACATTGAAAACATTTGTGAGTAAGTCCAAACAGATACATGACTTTGTTGTTGGGTTACTAAGGGAAATGGTAAGCAATATATTAATGCATTAACTGACTGCATATTCTGTGAAAACGGCAATCTGGTCCATTTAGATTTTTCAATTCCACTGAAAAAGCTTTTGAAAAAACGAATAGGCCTACCTGTGTTTACATTGTAAGCATTTCCGACATTGGTGATGACATTTGTGAAAATGAGGGGGGTGGTGACATCGAGCGGTCCATAGTATCCATCCCCTAGTGCTGCGGAGAAAGACACCCTGCTGGCCTCTCTGTCCCTTCTAAGCTCCTCCAACCGGCCTCCTACTGCTACCACAGTTGATGCCTGCTCCTTTTGCTTCTCCCTCAGCTCCTTGATAGCAACTCTCTGCTCCTCCACCGTCTTCTCACTGGCTCTCAATCTGCTCTCCACGGCCTCTGCCCTCTTCTCCACCGCCTGCAGTTGTTCTTTGGTTTGTCTGAGCTCCACTTGCTGCTCTGCTATCTGGACACTCACTTCTCTCAGCACCATGTGGATGTCAGGCTGGCAGGGTTGTTCAGGGTTGAAACCCTCATTCTTGGGTTTTATTACATCGTCTGCTGTGATTACAACCAGACTTAACCACAGCAATAAAATCGCAACTCTAAGAGACTTCATATTCAACGTCAACACAGCCGTCCCTGTCCTCCACCTGTCCACTGCAGTTCTGTGCCTATAGCACTATGAAGCGTCTCTGTTTCATGGGCGGTTCTAGACAGGGGCCAGGGTGGGCCAGGGGCCCTGTAGATTTCCTCCTGGCCCCTGTTGTGGCCAGGCCGCTGAGCAGCCAATGACCTTGACATGATACACATATTTTTTTAGATTCATATATTCAAAACATTAAAACTGTATCTCTTTTGCCAATTTATGTGCCCCCCTGAAAAAATAATGGCCCCACCTCGGCCCCCCTGTTATTTTTTGTCTGGAGCCGTCCCCTGCTCTGTTTTTCCTGCAAACTACACCAAAAGTAGACAAAGACTTGCCCCTCAGCGGCATCTTTTGGCTCTAATTCACTAGTTTATGAATAAATGTGCTATACTTTTGTTTCGTATAAAGGGGCATGCCCAGGCGTGTAGACAAAAGGTGTTTTCTCTGTGCTGGCTGAGATCACTTCTCCATTGTTAGCTGTGATGTCTGAGGACAAAAAAGGTTTATCCGAAGTTGAAACTTTAAGCATGTCTGACCTTATTAACTTGAGAGGAAGGAAGCAGTGTTTTTAACACCGTGGGAATACACTATATTGCCAAAAGTATTCGCTAACCTGCCTTGACTCACTTATGAACTTAAATGCCTTCCCACCCGTAAGTAACCCATTGGGTTCAATGTGATATGGGTCCAGTTTTTGCCACTATTACAGCTTCAACTCATCTGGGAAGACTGTCCACAAAGTTGAGTTAATTTAAAGGAACATTTGACCATTCTTTCAAAAGTGCATTGGTGAGGTCATACACTGATGTGTTGGACGATAAGGCCTGCTGGTTCTCCGTCTCCGCTGTAATTCATCCCAAAGGTGTTCTATTGGGTTCAGGTTAGGCCTCTCTGCAGGCCAGTGAAGTTCATCCATACCATACTGTCATCCATGTCTTTATGGCCTTGCAGTGCTTGTGCACTGGTGCAAAGTCATGTTGGAAGTGGAAGGGGTACTCTCCAAACTGTTGCCACAACATGGAGCATGGAATTCATGAAAGTCCAAAATGTTTTAGCATCCTAGATCAGCGTTTCCCAAGCTGTTTTGCCCTGTGTAGTATCCTCTAAGTCTAAGCCAATATACTGTATCATGATGAGAACCCCCCTCACTCATGCTCTATGTCGGTTCCTCTATTCCAACATGACTACACTCCATATATTTGTTATTACATTTTTCCACGTACCCCCTGAGGTGTGCTTGCGTACCCCTAGCAGTACACTCTGGTTGGGAACCACTGTCAACAGGGATGATGGGGCCAATATGTGTTTGGATACTTTGAGCGCTGTCCTGAGGGGGACAATGTCAAGATTTGTCATGTCAAGATTTCGCCAGCTTTCTTTCTTTTCATCTGCAGTCATTGTTATACAGTGCAACATTTAGGGCAGGGGTGTCAAATTAATTTTGGTTCGTGTGCTGCATACAACCCATGTGATCTCAAGCGGGCCGCATTAGTAACATCACCGCAAAAAAACTCTTAAAGCAGAGGATTAGTTTTCAGTACTATTGCCTCATCTTTTCAGCATGTTTTAAATGTGTGTTGACTATGTAGAAAGCAATGCAATACTGATAATCCTATGTAGAATTTCATTGATTTCATAATTTCAATGTCCAACACAACTAGGGTTGCCAACTGTCAATGAATAAAATACAGGACAGTTCATTTTGACGGGGAGTACTTTGGTTAAAAACAAAACACAAGTTTTGAATGAGGAATGCATGCAAGGATTTGTACAGGAAGGTGTTACATCCTGCTGGGCATTTCTGCCTGTTGCACCTCCTCCGGTGCCCATGGGTCAGCTGCAGGGTCATCAGTTCGCCCCTTTAATCCCGAAACGTCTACGGTGGCGGGGCAGTGACAGGGACGTCTCCCTGTCACCCCCTGCAACTGATAGATGTTATCCCTGCGGCTGTTTTCAGGGGGTTAGTTGTTATTCCCCCAGCTCCTGTCCTTCCTCCACAGCCAGAGCCAAAAGCTACCTTTTTCTGCCTCCTCTGCCAGCTCCTTTGTTGCCTTCTTTAGCCTTCCTCCAGTGACTCCCACATCCTTCAGAAGGCGTATGGTCGACAGCCCCATAAAGCCTCGGCATCCAACTTCGACTGGATATATGGAAGTCTTCCAGCCCGCCTCCCGGCACTCCGCAGCCAGTTCGGTGTACTTGGCCTTTTTCCGTTCAAAGGCTGCCAAAAGCCCTTCCTCCGATGGTACAGTGAGCTCTATTAGAGCTACCGCTCTTGCCTTTGCAGACCAAGCATTGAGAGTAAATAGAATGGAGGCCAAAATTCTATTTCATTGTTGAAGCCAAGTTGGAGCCAAGGTTGGACCCAAAAAGACCAAAAAATGGCCAAATCCCATTCATTCCTATGAGAGACATAAAACCCTGTATCTCCCTTAAATGCCACTCCAGGGGGATCATTTTTCGCTCAACTAGTAGGTCCCCTTGCTCTCCAACTTACCAGGGTGGTGATTTTTTGTGGTGATGTTTTATTTTAGAGAGATATTAAAAGTTAAATTGACCAATGAGCATCAGAACATGGTTTGATTGACCGTTAGAAGTCTTGTTGTTGTCCAATCAGCACCTGCGTTTGGCGTTGCTAAGGTGGAATGTAAGTTGGAATGTTCCCAAATCTGGCTTCAAAGCGTTGAATGGCAAATAGCGTTGATTTGGCGTCCATTCTATTTACTGTCAATGAGACCAAGCCACTATGTCTGGCCGGAGAGATGTGGTGGTGATCTCTGTGGGAAAGTGAAGCTTTCTATCCAAGTCAACCTTCATGCTCCACTCCTGGCCGGGAGTGAAGGGCCTTGTTGTTTCTTTTTGCCTGATGCTTCCAATTCCTCCTTCCGCAATAAAGATGGTAGAGTCCTCTGCAGGCGATGGTATTCTGCTACCCTGTCTGCACTCCTCCAGCACCTCGGCTAGCTTTCTCAGGACCTGGTCATGGCGCCATCTGTAGCAACCCTGAGAGAGCGCGATTTTGCAGCCTGACAGGATGTGCTGGAGGCTTGCGCTGGGAGCACTGCAGAGTGCACAACATTCCTCCTTTCCAAACCACTGGCTGAGGTTCCGAGGACAGGGAAGCGTGTCATACGTTGAGCGGATAAGGAAGCTGAGTCTTGCCTGTGGGATCTTCCATATGTCTGACCAACTGATGTTTCTGTTTGAGATTCCCTCCCAGGTTGTCCAGCTTCCTTGCCGACCCTGAGACACGGCCTTGATCTTGTAGCGGTCTTCCTCCATTCTTGTCACCTTCGCCACCACCATCTCCTTCCTTTCCTTGCAGTGGGCCTTGGACCAGAAGCGTGGTGCATCTCCCCATCCTAGGCCTGCTCTTCCTACCTGGACTCTTCCCACGATTTCCTTGTGTTGCAGCCGACTGACAGCTTGGTCGACCTCTGTCTGGGCATTCCACTTGCGGCCAGTTAGGACCCTGGCATTGGCTTTCCTCACTGACTCGTCTGTGGACTCCCGACGCTCGAGCACCAATCTGGTCTTTTCTTGCCTGTACCCCAGCTGCAGAGATTTCAGTGGTAGCTGGAGCATGTTTCTCCCGAACAGGCCGGTGTCAGAGAGGCACCGTAGCAGCCCCAACCACTTTCGGATGAATGAGTTGGCTTTCCCATCCATCTTACTCACGGTCGATGAGGGGATCTCGCTCATTTTCAGAGGCCACATTAATCTCTGGTAGAGAGTGAATTGGTAGCACCAGACCTTGTACTTCCCCGGGAGTTGGCTTTGGTCGATCCTCGCCAGGCCATCTGAGAGCTGCTTCATGACAACTTTCCCCATCTGCTTATCGGAAAGCTCAGCAGTGTACTGCCTCCCCAGGCTTTTGATGGGTTGCTCTGCGAGTAGTGGGATCTTTTCTCCTCCGATGACAAAGGTGGTGCTGTCGTTCCTGACTCCTCTCCTGAGTGACAGGCTACAGGACTTGGAGGGCTTGAATGAGGAATGCATGCAATGGTATTTCTCTGTTACCTTCCAACATTTTGGTTAAAGAATGCACAAATACGAGATGAAGTAGGCCCTAGCCTCTTCTGCAAGCATCAGAACGTTTGAATCGTCAGGACGTCCTACATTAACATGGTGGCTATAAGCATATTCTGACGTTTTTGTTTGGGTTGTGATCATTTTGGCAGAGTTGTTGGACGTTGCGGAAGCATGTTAGTAGAAGGACATTCGGAAAAATCAGGAAAAGTTGTTGAACAGACATGTTTGATATCTATGGCTTTGGCGATGTAGGACAGTTTGACAAACATGACAATGTAGGAAAATCTGTCAGAACAGCGGATGCGGCCCGCGGGCCGTATATTTGACACGCTTGATTTAGGGCTCTGATGCCCTTAAATTCAAATAAGCTGTTCCTGTGACACTTGCAAGCCAGTCAAGTTCATCCATGTCTTTCAAATAAGCTGTTGTCGTGAGGCTTGAGTTGCATTGATTTTCCATTCCATGAACCATTCCTTTTTGGTTAACAGAATACACCAGCAGAGAAATACACTAGTAGAACTGACAGCATGAGATAGGCTACTATGGAAACCTATTGCTGTGTGTGGACTGACTGTGTAGAGATTTGTATGGCAATCATTCATGTAACACAAGTGTTGTGAAACACTTTTTGAAATGAATGCATGGCATCACTGATTACATATCTGTCCAACCCCGGTTGGCCAAGCATTCAAAATTCACATGCAACATCATCCCAATGTAGAGAGCATGGGGCATAATTAAAACTTAATGTGTGAACTGGGATCATTGGTGGTTGTATGGTGTACTGATGTCTTGCTATAGACGTTTTTCTGCTTCTTTGGGAAGACTAGGCTGCTGTGGATTAACTGGTTCAAATGTACATCAGTTCGTCATTGCACATGCCCACACAAATGCAGTGTCTTCACAATTGAATCTAGCACAATTGTACAAAGTATCCCATCGCTGACATACACACATACTCAAAGGGGCCTTTGAAACATTCAAATTTGCTTTCTAATGAACATTTGGGCCAAATGTGAAACACTGCAAAATCTCGCTTCGTAAAAATATCACACAAGTGCTTAAACATTTTCAGCTGCTCATGATCAAAATTTGATCATAATTTTAATGATCATTTCACAAACCTCTCCGCCGCATTGAACAGCAGGAAAAACAAATACACATTAGACTACTATGTTCCACATTATGTGTGGCTGGATGCATGGATGTAAGTTCTCAATATAATTACATGTTATATTTTGTTCAAAAGGCACATGAAGTGTGACAGTCTTGTGGAAAATAGCTTTTTGAGGTGGTGGTAAATTTCAAATGGGTCTCGTTAAATTGTAGGGAAGGGCAAAATGGCTAATGAAAAGGAAATTGACTTTTGCATGCCTCTGCAGAAGACAGGTGTGTCTTTGATGGTGGTGGTCTAACTTACGAAAATAAGTTCCTCACTCGTGAAACAACCTGATGAAGCTTTTAACAAAACTTAGTGAATTAAATCTTGTATGTGTAATGCAAGCTATTGGAATTATGTTGGAAAGTGTCACACAGACGTGGTGGTTTTTGTAATGTAGTTGCATGCTGTGGGATTGGACTGGGGTACACACAGTGATACAACATCCATTGAGCCCTGTACAAAAACCTTAGATGGTGCAGATTATGATGCAAAAACTGTTGATGAAACTGCAACTGTAAACCAATCATTTGGGCTTTACCAAATGTAAAGATTTTGAACATGTAATTATTTTTGTAAGATTAAGTAAACTTTCTGTAATGTTTTTACTCTGAAACAAGAAACACAAAAGTTGACAATCATTCCTGTCGTCTTCACCGTTTGATGTCCACTTTGAGGAACAGCATTGCATTGATCTGACACGAGATTGCATTGCTTATCTGATGCCTAAATGTAATGTCACATAACCTAATCAAGTACCCACTGAGTACCCAAATAAAAATGGGTTATATTAGCTGTCCATAGCGAAGATCGCTGGTTGCACACTGAGACTAAATCTACTGCTCACTAGCTCACTAGTTTCTTGTACCATCTTCATATTGAATAATGTCAGGAAATAAGGGAATGTTTTGCCTTAACATTTGCTAATTGAATATATTTAAATAGCACATGGTGTTGACTTGTAGATTCACTACTGTGGGAATTTCCAACTTCAACATCAACCTTTGCTGAAAACACTGCAAGACATAACAGATAGGCTATGGAAATTAGTGTAAGATATACAATTAGAAAGTTAGAAACAGAAAGTCACTAGCTACTCCACATTCCAGTAGTAACTTTTCATTTGTTTTTGTTTATTTCCTCTGTGCGCCAGCCCCTTCACTGGCAGGGACTTTCTGCTTTGAAGTACATCACTGTGTACATGGGGCTACCACAGCATTTACATTCCCCTACATGGTTGTACAAAAACCCCAGAGGTTCTCCATAGGTGTGTGTGGATTATCTGATTGCATTAAATTTCATTCTATCACTTTGCATTAACTACTGTAAGTTAAGTTATTTTTCGCTAATCAATAATTATTATATTAAACGGGGGACACTTTTACATATTGTCTTCAATTCTTCATTAATTCTGTTAAAACATTGTTTAATTGTATTCACTTTACCACATTTTGATGTGTCTATTTCAGGGATTATTTTTTACTGTCATTTTTACTTTTTAACTTTTTTCTAATAAATTAATGAATGTATTTATTAATTTACTTTTTAACAATAATTTATACAGTATGCATGCTGGAAAGAAAGGAATAATACCCAACAGTGAACTGTTATTTTCCCAAGAAGAAAAGCCACCCTGGGCTCTTGACTCTCAGTGCTTCAGGCAGGGCTGGATCTGGCATACAGGGCATTTTCCCGGTGGGCCGACAGTCCTCAGGAAGCCAGTGCTGTCGTTAATGTGGTTGTTTTCCTGGAGATTGGGCCACGGGGAGCCCCATTGCTCCATCATCAATATAGACAGTGGAGCCAGGCGGTATGAAATGGGCCTGTCTCTGTTAGGAGCCAGCCTGTGCCAAAAATGCCCGGGCCGTTTTTCGTTCCCTGTCCAGCCCTGGCTTCAGGGTTTTTGTCTAAGCAATTTTCACTGTGTACGCGGACTTACACAGTGGTTCATTTGACGTTGAGCTCTGTACAAGAACTCCAGCTACTCCTTACAAGCTATATTTTTGGTCATTTTGTTTCTGAAGTGTTCTTACAGGCCGTGCATCAGTTTGTATTTTTAGATTGTATTGTATTTGTATTCAGCCTTTGGATACATTTCATGTATTGGATTAGCTGACTCTGATAAGTTTATGCTGAACAGAAGTACAGCAGAAGTTAATGTATTTGATATATGGACAAAGGAGACTATGGAAGCTATTTAATGGCTAACTCGCACCTGCATCAACAAATCTAATTGAGAAATGGAAAGGACTATTGCATTTTTTCCTGTTGTTGGATGTTTGAGGTTTTTGTACGACGGTCCTACTCTGTGGATGATAAACTAACCTTCGGGAAAGCCATCAGCCTTACAGTCACCCCCAGTAAGTATGTCATTATTGTATATGTTTTGTTCCTATGTCTATGCCACTTACATATTGGATGTGGTAACATAAACTCATTTGTAATTTGAACATGCTGTAACTTAGTTTGTGGGGAGAGATTCTTAGTCTTCTCATGTCGTGTGGGGATTTTGTAGAGGGCACATAGTCCGTGCTCCACTACTGATCCTTTGACGTTTGGAAAGGCAATTTCTCTTCAAGTTACTCCAAGTGAGTACATACTCTACTACAAGGAAAAGTCATGCTTTTATCCTATTTTTGTGCTGCATATTTTGTGTGATATGCCTATGTCTTCCTTTTGGTCCCCATTTGTCACTTGCAAGATCAGCTCTGCTTTGTGTTAAGAAAGACTGGTGCCTATAATGTTTATTTAGTACAGTAGAAATGTAGATTATTATGTGAGCTAGTTTGTAGATTTGATTTTGTGTTGGACTTGGTAATGCATGTTAAGTATTGTGTTTTTAAACATTGGCAGTTAGTTAAGTTACTTGGGGTATGCTAATATACCAGGAAGAGTTTTTGTAGAGGGCACATAGTCAGTGCTCCACTACGGCTCCCTTGACTTTTGGAAAGGCAATTTCTCTTCAAGTCACTCCAAGTGAGTACATTCTTTCAAATATTGTTCTATGGGTTGATGATGTGGCTCACAAGTTACTTAGTGCTTTTTATGGCTGATCCAGGAAAACTAACAGATTAGAAGGTTATTTTGTTGCATATACAGTAGCATCCTGGCTAAAGGATGAAAATATAATCTGAATTGGCATGTCTGTTATACATTTATTGCGTTTATAGATTGTCAAAAAAGTGTGTCTTTGTTTCTACACCACCCCGGTGAATATGGTGTTTCTTGCATCTTATGGAAGAGTATAGAAAACAAAAACAACAACAACAAAAAATAAGTTGTGAAAGCAGGTATTATGTTGAATTTAGTTTTTTTTTTACATCAACTTGTGTCAGGATTTTATACAGTAGAGGGGAAATAATATATGCTGTAAAATTATTCAGATTGTACCATACTAACTCCAATTGAGTATAGTCTTAAAATTGGGAAACGTGCACGATATTGCATTACCAAACAGTCATTAGGCTATTAGGAGTCTTGCATGTGTATGTCTACAGTGTACCTCAAATGTGTAAGAGGTATTCAGTATTCAGATAATTGTAAGTAATGTACTATATATATACATGTTATTTCATAATAATACATAGTATTTTAAGACAGTGAATTATGAGCGGTAGCCATGTGATACACATTGAGCTATGACCATCAATATGGTTTTATTGTTTGCATGAACACAGCATTCTCCTTAGTAAAAATATGAACTACGTATTGCCAATTTCTTCTCTGACCAACTGAGGATTAGTGTGAATAAAAAGCTTAATCTAAAGGTGTTAAGGAAGTTAAGGGTGTTGAGAGCTATAAAAACAACTTCAAAAACTGTGTAGGATAAAGCATTGCACAACCATTGCCATATGAGAATAGGAGTGTGTTATTCTTCTCCCTTTATTGAGTTATCATATCCGTCACCAACACGTTGATTCTTAAGATTTGACCCGCATAAGCCAAATTGAATACTTTAATTATGTCTTACTGTTTGTTTTCATTGTTTGACCTAAAGGCATCGGAATGTGTTTTTACTGTTGCTGAAATGTTATAATGTGGTAATAAAACGTTTATAATTACTTGGCGATATGGTAATCATAATATACTGTATTTTCCACAGAAAATCCTCCAAAACTTGCGCCCTCACTGTCAATTCTGACAGCGTTAGAGAAAAAACCAGCGCGGGAGCCTGAAGTGTGCCTGGGAGAGTCATTTGAAGCCGGCGGGAGTCAGGCTATAGAATGGCAGACAAAGCCCCCTGAAACCCCCCCTGAACTGAAAAAAGTTCTCTCCATCAAAAGCAAAACCTACTACTTTGTCGCCTTTGCCTCTGGAGAAATAGAAACATGTCGAGTGGGAGATGTTGCGGCTGGCAGAGCAGGGGACCAAGACATTTGTAAGACCAACATTATCATGCTTGATAACATGAACATGCATGTGTCATCTGTTAAAGTTGCAGTATTTGAGTTTGGCTGTAAAATAATAATTTTAGGGCATTGTTGTCGAATATTTTGTTTTTGTGTTTTCAGCTAAAACAACAAAAGCGCCCGTTACTGAGGGAATAGTGGCAAAGACGCACCCTTGTGTCTCTGGCAACTCATCCAACCAGACTGGTGAATTGCTACTACATTTATCATGAATGTTGCATCTTGTAGCCTCTTACTGCAGATGGGGTCGCCGGCAGGCCTATTCACTATTTGCTGAAAATACTCAACTGCATCATAACAACATTGCTATGACAGTACCAAGAGACTTAAGTAACAGATTAAGACCATTACAATTTTGGTGACAGTAATGTTATAACATAGGCTCTGCACTAAGTTAATAAGATGTTATATGCCACCCTAAATTAGCAAGAAATATGTATATTGTTAAGCATATTTAGTTCATAATCTATGGTTATATCTGTAAATATATTCTTAGAAATGTTCCTTTAAAAAAACGCTAAGATTTATATTTTGTGATTAGACACCCAACACAAAGTGCAGAAAGGATACCACTTCTAGATGCCATGTATAGCTCAACTGCTACTTTTCAATAACTCCAACTTTTTTTATTATGTGATTGTGAATTATTTCAGTGTCTTCAGGTCCAGATCCAAAACTGAATTTCATGTCACTCTTGGTCACTGGAGTCAGGATTGTGTTTTCTAAAGCAGTGGCACTAAATGTCATCCTGACAGTCAAAGTACTGTGGATGTAGAGGTATGTTTGCATTTTTTTGTAAAAAAAAAAAAAAAACACCTAGCCAAGAACATTTAAAAATTAATATTAACTTCCGAAAATATCTGTGGGCCTATACTGTACTTACGTAATATGTGTTTGTAGGCTATGAATATGTGATACACTGTCATTTTCATTTGATATGTACCTTTTCAAATGTCAATATTCATTGTCAGTCTGTCAGCACTACATGTTTCATGTCTTGATCCAACTAAATCCCGTTGTTGTTGTTGTTGTTGTTGTTGTTGTTTTTCCCCCTACAGTACATGTCTTGGCTGTCTGAAGGCCTATGGAAAAAACTTCATTTGATTGATTTGCAAACTTTCTAGCCCTTCACATGTCACTATGTTTGACATCTTTTTGTCTATACTGCCTCTCTCCTCTGTTTATGCTTAGCTTGTGGCATTTAGGTATTCACATATTAGCCACTAACACTGCACATCCCCAAGTATCTATATAAGTGACTTATAAGACAGGTCTTCTTTTGTTGGTTGAGTACTCACAAATTTCTTATCTGATGCCAATAAGGCCTCATTTCAAACTTCATATTATCACACCTAGTAGGCCTGTGTCACTGGTAGAGTCCCTTGTACCGATAGTAGCCTAATTATGCATGTATTAATGGCTTACCTTTGAACCCTATTCTAAGTGTTACCGACATTAGTGTGTATGTGCATTGACAATATTTTCATTTTTACATTGTAGTCTCCTCAGAGTTTTTGCTGTATTTCACATTAGGCAACCTAACTCCTACTGTATGGGCCAAATTAGCTTTCACATATTTCACATTATGCTGTCTATGATTTATCATTATTAATACATTTAGAATCTTGCTTGCATTTTTCACAATTTTAGATGAACAATAACCTGTTTATATGCCTTTGGTTTGTTTTAATAATTCATTAACATCTCATTAAAACTGCATTTTACAAGTCTAAATGGCATGGTGTCATGAATGAATGCATTGGAGTTACATACTGAAGCACCTTAAACCACTGGTTTAACTGCACAGTGAAACCAGCCAAAGAGTCTAACCGCACTGTCAGATAAGAATCTGCTGCAAAGCATGGTTTCCAAGAAACAGCAGCACATAAGTTTTGTTTTGTCTGCAATGGCTGGATTAGAGAATTGTTCAGTAAACATAAGTAACTGAAAATTACCATTATTATACTATACACATGAAAATATACCCCCCCAAAAAAACACTGCTTTACGAGCGTAACAACTGAACCATTAACTATTTTTGCAGTTACATTTCCCATGAAGGAGTTAATGTGCCATATTTTACATTATTTTATATGATATGATATGATATGATATGATATGATATGATATGATATGATATGATATTATATAATATAATATCATAGTATATGATATGATATGATATGATATGACATGATATGATATGATGTGATATGATATGATATGATATGATATGATATGATATGATATTATAGCCCACATTTGACAGACACTTTCATCCAAAGCAACTTACAGAAGAGGACATAAGACAGCAAATACAAAATGTGGGTGAATATTGGTTGAAGTTGTAGTCTATTGTGTAATGACTATAGCGAGGGCTTAGAGCCAGAGGGGCGTAAGTGGCATTTTTTGACAAAAATGAGTTCTGTATGTCAAATTAAAGGTCTTAATGAGCTCTATCTAACTGTACCAAAAAGAAATATCAGAACTCAACCTATATTGAATAAAAGAACAAAACAACAAAGACCTAACACAGAAGTGGCCATCAGTGTTGGAGGCAAAAGGGCGTATCTTCATTCACATCTAGCCTATGGCTTAGATAGGCTCAGAAGGCCTAAGCTAAAGTGCAGTGCATACAAACTATAGAATTGAAATTGAACTGCTTGTAAGTACAGTAAATGTTACACTTTTAAAGTGTTTGAAATTAAAAACATGAATGTGAAGTGATAAATGAGATCGGAGCACTAAATGGATGCGAAAACAGGGGTGAGCATTGAAATGTGTACTTGTATAGGATGGAAATGGCCAGGGTACATTGCATTTACACTAAACTGAGAAGAGGAGGTACTGACACATCAGAATGTCTTTGTTGTATACAGTATTTGAAATAAAAGGAAGAAATCATGACTTATTAATCACATTGTTTTTAATCATGAATGAGCAGATATGTCCTTTTCCCTCTCTTAACATTCAAAATGTTTGGTGCCCAAAAGACATATCATGCATTTTTGATAAAAATTCTCAGTATTTTTTAGCAATTTTCAATATTTTAGAATATGTTCAGTAGCCTATGTCAATATGACACCATATTTTTAATTAATGACTGCCTCATTTAAGTAGGCCTATGTTCATGGCTATGATGTTGTGGTTAAAGGTAAATAGATATAGTTGATTAAATAGTGTTTTGGCTCACCTGTGCAGTTGGTCAAATGCCACTAACGCACCTCTGGGTCTAAACCCTACACAAAGCCCTTGACATAGCCTTCAGCGCGCGCCTTTGGACTTTTTTTTGGAGTAGGCCACAGCGCGCCGCCGCAGTCACGCGGACTTGCCGTAGCCTAATCGAGGATGTGAGAGAGATGACCACGGTCTTTACCAGAAGCCGAGTGGCAAATTATGACAGGTAGGTATTAAGTCTGGTCTACAAATGTAGAGCTATCGTGGCGACCGAAATGAGCTAACCACAGTAGAAAACAAGGCAACAAACGCAATGTAGCCTAGTCAGAACATATTTTTTTATGCTAGGCTACAACTTTGTGGCGTCAGTGCAGAGCTTATGTTGAGATAAATATTGTGGCAGCAGGTGAGTAAAGAAATAAATAAAGTTAAACCGGACGATACGAAAGCAAGTGTCTTGAGCCTTACCAAGCGTTATCCCTCGAGATGGTAGGCTATGCATTGCCATTTTTCATTGCCAATTTAGGCCAAGAGCTCTAGGCCTACAGCTACCAAAATTATTCGATACCTGCTTTGACTGCACATTATTCTGAATTTACAGTATAGTAGGCCTAATCTATCAATCAGGGGCGGTTTTAGGAAATCTGAGGCCCTGGGCAAGAAACAATTTTGAGGCCCCCTTTAAATGATTAATTAATAATCGATGATGTATGCAGGCAGTGGCGTAACAACGGAACCCATAAGCAAGATTATCTAGGTGGGCCCCACATTCAATCAATATTTATATGGCACATTATCATACACAACTGTCATTCAGTGTGAGAAAGAGAAGAGAGAAAAATATATTGCTATAGATAGTAGATAACTATCACCAAAGGCAGATGAAAACAAAGCTGCTTTTGATTTCTTTTGAAATCATACTGTTGGGGTGGGTCTTATTTGGACATCTAGCTAGCCCCAGCAGGCAGCATATGACTATGCCATTTCACTTGATTTGACCCTAGACACTACCAGAGAAGACCTAAGGCATCTAAGGATGATATTGCTCAAGCACATCCACAATAGCCTATATTTAGGGCCCAAGGCATTTAGTGACTTTAAGACTATCAGGACTACTTTAAACTAAATTCTCAAAACAAAACAAAAAAACCCTCACTGGTAGCCAGTGAAATGACCAAATACTGGAGTGTTGTGATCTCTTTTGCTATTTAGAATTCTAGCAGCAACATGTGGATAAGTTGCACCTGCCTGAGTGACTTTTACAATAGCCAACTCTGCATGTAATAAAAGCAGAGATTAATTTCTCCTTAAGGTGACAAATGATTTAGTTATGCTGTTGATGTGAGCATTCAGCCTGCAACACGTGAGAAATAGCCAGGATAGACCCACACTCGTTCCATAAATGGGAAAAGAAGATAGAATGAGACAATTCGCGGTAGAGGGTTGATTACAAAAGAAAACTAAAAAAAAAAAAAAATGGTGATGCGCCCCTTCAACTAAAACATAGCCCATAGCTCAACACACCGATGAAAACACAGTCACGATTCGACAGACGCACCACGGTGCACCTTAACGCACACTGCACTCTTGAGCCAGTGAACACCCAATACAGAGGAAACGGTGACTGAAGTCGACACTATTGTGTTTCAGAAACCGAAATTAGGCAACAAACGAGAAACAACAGGCACCTTGCGCCAACTGCGCGTGCACACATCTGTTGAATAGTTAACAAGTCCCCTCTCTAGTTCTAACTAATAACTATATCGCTCACAACTCTGAAGTGAACCAGCTTGCTTCGTGACGTGATATAACAGCTAGACTACAATAGCAAAACGTCCGTCATGCTAACCAGAAATAAATGCAGCGAACCGACATTAGAGCTATCAACTTTTGACTATAGTTACACCGAATGACAACAATGCGTGAAGTATGTCATGATACGGTATCAAAATTGTGCTGCGGCGGACATCATGATTGAAAGGAATAAACCCCTACCGTGCCTTCTTTGTAGCTTCTGTACAACATATCTTCTGAATATCCATTATGTTCATGCTAGCACTGGCGATTGAAGGGACTTGGTCATTTTACAATTCTGTCTCTGAAGTAGAGGAGCGCGGAGCACAAAGTAACGCAGGGCAATTTGTAACACGGACTTTTTATCAAGATGCACAAATCAGGTTCTGCCTACATCCATAAACAAGGTCAAGAAGGCATGCTACAACATAGGCAAACGTGACAACCATGACTTAATGTGGCTTATGTGGCTTATTATCATGAAAGGACAAGTTCCCACGCGTCAGGGCCGAATCAGCTCTCTAGGGCAGGCTGACATTAGAAATAACGGTAGAACATTGCCGATGCAACTGGCGCTCTCTCCAAACAGCCAGACAGGCTACTACCGGTAGGCTATAATGTATCCCACAATGCAAGGCCGCAATGTACAAAAAAAAATCAAAGAAAATTCACATAAATATCGTTCTTTTATGGACTTCATTTATATTTGAAACATTTATTTGTATAATTCTACCACCCATGTGACCTACAGTTGCTAAAAGTAGGCCTAGCCTACTATTAATTTTCTTGTGACATAATGTTGTGTTCAAATTTAAGTCCCACCGTCGTGCTGAAGTGTGGCACTGGCTATATATTTTACATGGCAAATTTCAATCTTTCTTAATGAGCAGGGTAGACGCGAGAGTCTCAACTTTACGTAGAGCATTGACCTGCTTGTCGCGTAGAAACCGCCAGTCTGGATTGGGGGCCCCCGTGCTGTAATAAAGGGCCTCGAGAGCTTGAATGCTTATTCCAGGTGGACTTGAAGTGGGGGACGATGGGGCCCCTGAAAGTCCGGGGCCCCGGGCAATTGCCCGACCTTGCCCAATGGTAGAACCGCCCCTGCATCTATTTTCCGAGATCTACACACTCCAGATGTGATATAATGTGCATTGTGACATCTCCCAACTTCCTACATTCCTCTATAGGCCTACCTTAGTTATGTAACCCTTATCAAAAAATCCTTAAGGAATCCAGTAAGGTAAATCCTGTAGGATTTCTATCAGATTTTGGAACCAAAATCCTACAGGAATCCTATTGGAATCCAGAAGGCAGAATCCTACAGGATTCCTTTAGGATTTCAATGTTCCTATAGGATTATTTGTTCCAAAATCTGATAGAAATCCAATAGGATTCTGATGGGATAATTCCTATAGGATTTATATTCCTATAGGATTTATTCTTATAGGATTTATATTCCTATAGGATTTATTCTTACAGGATTTCTATTCCTATAGGATTTGTATTCTGTGGGATTTATTATAATAGGATTTTAAAACATAGTTCACATAAACATAAAGCAAAAAAACAACACAGCAAATGAAATGGTCATATGCGAAATATATTTATTATTTCATTATTTGATCATTGTGTGGGTGTCATTTTTGCCTCATCTGAACAGTCCTGTGCCATTGCTTGCTTGATCATTGAAGTGTCCACATCCAAATTTGTTTGTGATGTAGTCTGAAAAAACAAACAAACAAACATACAGAGCAGACCAACACATGGAAAATTAAGACATGAGAAAATACATAGGCCTACTGAACAGACTTTAAAACTCTATTGAGAATCTGTGGCATGTGCGGGAGAGGGTTTTTTGTGTTGTTGAAAACAATGCGTGTAGCATGGATGGAAATCTTGTGACATTGTCAGACATTTACAGTGCATCCCGTAGGCTAAGTAATTCACATGTTTTGAGTGTCATGGGAAAAGCTACCTGTTTGTACTTTTGCACATTTTTTTTTTTTGTCATAATGGGGTGTTGTGTGTACAATTTTGAGTAAAAGAAAGGCAAGCTGAGAAAGGAATTGAATCCATTGTGAATAAGGCTGTAACATAACAATGTGTGGAAAAAGTGAAGTGCTGACAGTACTTGCTGGATGTACTGTATAAAAACTATTCCTTGTCTGAGAACTTTGCTGTTTATGTAAGCAAGGTATTGTAGTGAAAAGGTACTCACTTATGAGGTTTTTTTGTTGAATTTTACTGGTGGTTTTCCGGTATATGAGTGCGTGGCTAGGACCTGCCTTCCAAAAACTGCCAACATATGGTCTGTCCCCCTCCTGGGGTCACTTCTTGTGGTTGTCTGTGATCTCTGTTGTCGGGCCTACTTGAACCTAAAACAAAACCAAAGCACAGGAAGAGAATAGTTACACTAATTTTAATGAACACCAAAACAGACTCTTGGCAGAGTTGTGATTACCTCATTCACTCTTTTTTTTCTTTCTTAAAGCCCATAGACTCTTACGTTTTAACTCCAAGATGTATTCTAGATGATGAGTGACAGTATAGCAATCATTTCTGAATGTTAAGCAGTCATGCAATAATGCCACCAGGTCACATTTAACTTAATTATGATCTTATGTGTAGTTTTAGACTTACCGTTTTTCTTGCTATTCTCAAGTATTTCCATCTGGCACCAAGAAGGCTGATGTTCCTGTCTGTTTATCTGATTTTGACTTGTAGTGAATTCACTGTGAAAACAAGAGGGACCCATTCAGTGAAGGCAATAGAACTCAGGAGTTGCACTTATATTAAAAGTGATATAACTTACATTATAAAATGATAATGGCGTGGCATCTGGGGTCAGCGGTCCCAGAGCTTATTCTTGCTGCT
Organism: Engraulis encrasicolus; assembly: GCF_034702125.1. Lineage (NCBI taxonomy): Eukaryota > Metazoa > Chordata > Actinopteri > Clupeiformes > Engraulidae > Engraulis > Engraulis encrasicolus. Next base: position 17,265,696 of record NC_085872.1, on the reverse strand, counting down.
CCCATTTCCCCTCATTGTAAAGAAAGTATTCAAATATGTCCTATGTTCAACAACTTCATGTAGCCACATTTCAGAGTAAACTAAGAGAACATGCCCTTCCTCCCGCCATGGGACATAGGGCCTAAATTTGAATAAATTCTTAGAAATGTGGGAACATGGGCCAGCAGGTATAAGCTGCGGGACCAATGGGCTGTGAGACCAATGGGCCTAAAAATGAATGTTAAGTCTTAGTGGGGACCATTGGGCTGTGGGAACATATAGACATGCACCCGTGGCATAGCACTTATAAGTTGAGGGCTACTATGGATGCCAGTGTAACGGAGGCTAACTAGCACAGAGTTGGCGTATAACGTTGGTAAACCTCCCTCCGATAGCTTCATACAGTCTCGTGCCGTTGGGCCGAGAGACTAGTCTCTTGGCCCAGCGGTATCGTACTGTGTCTCCCATTGCCGAACCGTTGTAGTTGACGAGGTCGCACGTTCGATCCCCGAGGGGGTGAACAGGTGCAAGATGACCTCCGTCACACCAGGCCATTATCATTTTATCTTACTTCCAGTGTTGGGCAAGTTACTCAAAACAGTAATGCATTACTGATTACATGTTACCGTTTTTTCAAAATAATTACCATATTTGACATGTAAGGCATTACACTACTTTTGCATTACTTTAGTTACTTTCGCCAAAAGAACTGTAGGCCTAAATATGGATCTGGCAATTTATCACAGTGTAAATCAAGCTCATGAGTCATGACTTTTTCACCTCCCATCCAGGAGGTGTTTTTGGCAGCATTTACACTAAACTACCAGGTTCTTGCCTCTTTCTGACCCACCACACTGGATAAATCCCACTAAAATCCAGGACATTGAAATGTATTGTAACTTCAGTTATTTAGCATGGTAACTAAGTAAAATGTCAGCTTTTGCTAGCAAACATATATTTTCTGAAAGCCCACACCCCACAGACATGATATAGCAAGTCATAGGATTTGACCCACCCTCCTACAGGCTTCTGCATCAATCTAACCTTGCATTATATTGCTGAAAAAGTGTACGACGGATATATTTTGACCTATATAATTCATAGGAAAGTGCATTATCCATTATCCACAAAATTGTATATTTTTTAAATCCCCAAGGTGTCTACATGTGATATAACATCAATAAAAATATATCCCATCATCACAGACACTTGCATACCCCTACATCCATATATAGGCATGTATTGCGAAATGCACTGGTTGTCATTATAAAAGTGAGTAAAAATATAAGAAAGCTACCACTTCCAGAGGGCTATCATACCAAATAATGTCCCTCAGGCATGGAGGATTTTGTTCCCCACCCCCCCCCCCCCCCCTCATACTCATTTTAGAAGAGGAAGAGGCCCGCTCCAAACTGTTCCCTCAATGTTGAGAGCAGGGAATTGTCCAAAATAGGATAGCAAAACATTTTGGACAATGGCAGGTTATATTAGGGCAGGTTATATTAGGGCATAAGCCTGCCTTTGGTAGTAGGTCTAGTGTGTATAGCCCCCGGAGCTGTTTTTTTTCTTCTGTCTATCCAGCTAAAAACCTGACTTTCACTTAATCAATTGACTTCAGTAGTCACTCATATGAAAGACAACCCTCACAAATGAAGTTTTATGTACAAAGATAAATGTGTGGTGCCGAAAAAAGATGAATAATTTAATGAACACTGAAAGGATAGACAAAAGTTTTGTCGCCAACAGAAAATAATGTGAAACATGAGCAGATAAATCAATTCAAATACACAAATAGGCTACACACATATCATGTGACATAGGCCTACTTAATCACGGAACCACCCTCACCTCTTCATGTCCGGGGCTGTATCTATCTACTTTTGAAGACACACAAATGAAAGAAGAGTGCTTTATGCCACCTGTTATAAAGACTTGCTTATAAACTGGCGCCCACTGCAGCAAACTTGAATTTATTGCTGTGTTTTTATGTTATTTATTGTAAGTGAAGCATGCTTGTACCTGTCTTTTACAGAAGTGTTTCCTCTGGGATGTATTTTATGGTGTGGCTGCAGGAGCATGGTAAGTGCTGATAGGCGGCATTGTGACAAGAAAGTGTGACAAATAAGCCTGGATTCTAATGGAATAAATGAATAAACTAAGGGCTAAGCCTGAACACAAAGACGTTGGGTGCAAGGGCCTTAGATAGCCTATAGGCCGTAGCCAAATACATAGGCTATGAAAATTCTGAATGTGTAATGTGGGAAACCTTTCATATTACATTGTATTGCAGGGATAGGTAACATGGCATTGGCAATGTGACGAGGCACACCACAGTGCACAATGAAATTGCATTTATGCCTCTGCCCAGCACTGGGGTACACAACCATGTTTAGGATATGAGGGAACACCAGGCTATGTCAGGAATATATAGGCTACAAGCCCTGACTCTTCACAACAATTCGTGTTTCTTACAACTAAACACTTCGAGTGTTTGGATCAGAGTAGATCAGAATCTGCACAGACATTCTTGGGCATTGTCATAAGCAATAATACACTGGAAGTATATGTCACTGACTGGAAGGTTCTTAAAATTGGCATAAAAACACAAACTAAAACATATTAAAGAAAATTTGAAATCATTGTGTTACCAAATAATTGTTTTTGATATCAGCCACCATCAGTGTCTGTCAGCCAGTGCCTCTGGCCCCCTTGTGGTGAAAAGTAGGTAGTACAGTAAGTCAGTATAATATTGTCAAGCTTTACCCCTTTTGACTTGAACTGCACAGTCAGTGTGTTGTGCACCCTGGGTCCATTATCTAACCTCTTGTCCTTTTGGCCTCATGCTTGGCTGAATTCTCACCTCCATGGAGAAAACAGTTAAGTTTCCCCCTGTCAGCCTGGACACAACTTTTGGGGGACTTTTCCCTATTCAACATTCCGACTGCAAATGAGAAAATGACCTTTTGAATTGTGCTTTTGCAAGATATTGAATAAAACCTCTGTCGTCAACGACGTCTTGCCTGGCATGATGAGGCCACAAGCACAAGACGTGTACGGGAGGTTAGGTAATGGAATGAACCCACTCACTGTGCTCCCCCCTCTTTCTCTGAACATGTGTGTCTTTGTGCCTGTGAATGTAGTCTCCTGCCCCCTCTTGTGTTGTCAGTATGTCAATCACTTTCAGGGTGGCTTTTTATTGGGTGGGTTTTTATTGGGTGGGTTTTTATTGGGTGGAGGTGTTGGCAAGTGAGTAATTATGTGATTAGATAGGAGGGTTATAAGTACGGGGTAGGGTTGTTGATCAGGGTTCTAAGACATTCACTAAGTTTAATCAAGAGATGAGGAGATTACAAAAAACGACCAGATACAGTTCAGCGTACTGTGTGATAATTAGAGGTTTGTCGCTTTGGGTAGCAAGCAACACCTCGTTTTGCCTGGGGTTTTTTTTGTCTTTCAGAAGGAAAAGATAATAAACACCGGTAGAACCTTAATCATATCTTCTTCCTCGGTCATCCTCCTTTGAGGTGGCTACCACTCTGCATTACAATATGCCTTTTTAAACAATGTCCTTACCATCAAAATTTAGATATATGATCTATTTCATGGCATGCATAGCTAAGCTATTGTATTAATTAAGCCAAGAACAATTTAAATTTGTGAAATGGCACCATCCTTGTAGGAATAACTACTTTATATGGCATTTGTAAATCTATTACAGATCCTCAGAGTGAACTGGTGCCCCCTAGTGTCTACTGTGAGTATGGTATATTGGATATAGGATGCTATAACTATACTGTAGGATGGTATTGTGAAACACCTTTATTTTATAAACCTTTGAACTAATGGAGTAGGCCTACACTATTGCAAATTAATGTTATTTTCCAATGGAAATTCTATGCAGTACATAGGCCTACATAACTTTTTAGATTGCACATAAACAAGTAGTTTAAACAAGTAGCCTAGGCCTTATTTAAACCACACTACACACATCCTTACTAGACACTATTAGATTGTTATAGTTTGTCAGTGTAAGAATATTCACTCAGATGTTTGAATGCTGCTTTAAAAATGTGTGGGTCACAGGTGACTGTCTGCTGTGAGCAGCGTATGGTTGTCAGCTTAATGTAGGTAACTAGGTCGACAGTATATGTACTAAACAGCATGGCTCCGCTTTATCAGTCTCTTATACCGGAGTGACTTTTGGATGGCACTGACATGCATGGCGAGGAGATAAGCTGCACTTTATGGAAGAGTTCCTTTTTTGTGCAGGACCGGAGCCTTCATCTTCTATATCGAGTTGCTGAAATTAATAGAGAGGTTTTTGGGCCTGTTGTGAATCTATGCTTTATATTCTGTGTGCTAATAGTGCATGTATATCTTGCTTCCGAGACCTAACCTACACAACAGCTTGTGCCTCTTTTCCCCAGAGGATGTGGAGAGAACTTTTGTAATCATCACCGATGGATCTACTGATGCCTCAGTGCCCATGGAGGTTTTCTAGACAACATAACAGGTCAGTAACAAAATAATACTTCCAGAGGTGCACAAGGGCCCCCGGAACGAGTTTTAAAGTGGTGGTGCATCTTTTTTCTTCATTCTTCATTTCTTTTTTTAAAAATCATTTAAAAAAACTTTTTGGCCTTTATTATGACAGGACAGTATGAGAGACAGGAAACAATTGTGAGAGAGAGATGGGGTAGGGCTGGGAAATGACCCCGGTTGAACTGGAACCGGCGTCCCCGTGGGCATGAACTGTAAGCTCAAACGTGGGGGGCTTAGCGCGCTGCGCCACAGCGCCCCTTATTCTTTATTTCTTAAAAATGTTACTGCTGCTGCTGCACCCCACTCATTTGTCTGCAGTAAAAGTTGAGAAAGCTGCATTTAGGAAGCACAATAGTGGGGATCCAAATGCAACCACTGCATCCCCCTTTGCGGCACCTATGGAGGAGGAGATCCCAAACCCAGAAAATAATTACTCTGCATGTTAGGGTGAAGGATGGGCATTGAAGCACAAGTGGAAAAACAACAATGCATCATATAGGAATTGGTATATCATTCCATTTTATATCATTTGCTGAGAACAGGCTATCCAACCATTCCTGAAGCAGATAATCCTAATGACCACACTCATAATTACACAGGTAGATCAGTGAATTGCTTAATTAGTAAAATGTAATAGCCTTAATACTTTCTGAACAAAACAGTTCCCAGAAGTCCCCAATCCAAAAGTTATTTTACACATAATTCAAATGTGAAACATTGATGTGTAAGAAGAGAAGACATACAGTATAAAGTTACTGATTCCAGCTCCCTATCTTGGCTTGTCACATTATTTTCGTTACGAAGATGATTCTGTTGAATTGATTTGGGCAATTGAACAGATTGAGCATACAAATTTATGATTGAACACTGTTAATATATCTGAGAAATCAATTCAGAAAAGTAATGTTTATATGAGTGACTTGACATGGACATCTGGACATCAAAAGGCCATTAATTGAAAAAAACTGTGGTGGTATTCATATAATAAAGGTCAATCATTTTCTCAAATTAACTTTGGACAATTTCACACTAATTTTGAACTGGCCCGGGATGCGATGAGTTTTTGTCATGCTGTGTGCTGTAGTGCGAATACTGGTTCAGGCAGTAAGATCCTATTTGGAGATGGCACAAAACTAGTTATAGAATCACGTAAGTTTGTTTCATTTATTATTATCCCTGCATCTCATCAATGTTTTCTTTATTTTCTATATGTTTCAGAAACATTTTTGATTCAAATTAATATTTGATACTACAGCAAATGTGTGCTCTAAAGACATTGAAAGTACAATTTGTCATATCTATCAAAAACAACCCTAGTCTGATAGTAAACTTGTCTGCAATTAGGCGTATTTATTTATGACAACAATATATGATCCTGAAATACGCTGCACTTTGCACATTAACTTCTTAGTAAAAAATATTCCTCACAAGGCTCAGACATTGAGTATTCCAAGAATAATCAAAAGTTGAAGCTTGGTGTTTAAGCATCAATGAAATATTCCACAATGGCCTAATGACAGAACAGTAAATGAGATGCACTGGGTAGTTTTTGATATGATCCTTAATGCAGTGTGACAACTGGTGGAGGAGGATACAAGATGTTTTTTGGAAAGGGCACAAAAGTTATTGTTGAATCAGGTAAGTGTGATTGTTTTCTCATTTACAAACGTATGTTCTCAATTTAAAGGTCATAAATTAGTGGTTATAAAAGTCATTCATTGAAGAGTGTAATTCTATAAATGTACAGTCATGAAAGTCATTCATTGTCAAAAGTCACTTCAAGATTGTTATTCTGTTGATGTTTGTTTAGATTATGCCCACACTATTTCTGCAACTGGACCTTGTGTAGTCAATATATGTAAAATATAATGCAGTTATGGGGACGCTGGTAGTTTTTGACATGATGTGGAACGGGGTGTGAATAGAGGGGACAAAATCATCTTCGGAACAGGCACTAAAGTCATTATCGAAATGCGTAAGTGAAGTTGATTATCATCATAAATCTTATCTGCAATATTTTAAGTATTAAAATAATACATTAGTAACTGCTATTTGTCCGAAGACTGACTACTGACAACTAAACTCATACAATAGTTAAAAACTTTGTGAATTGGATAAATCTCTGCAATATCAGAATTTTGGTTGAAATTCAATTGCTGCTTGTTTATCTAAGTCATTTGTTTTGTCCAAACCCTCAACATGTCTGGTGTAAAAACTGAGAATATGTGCTTCAGAAAGTTTACTGTAATGGATGTAGTCTATTGACTGCCTCATACAAGTTATGGCTTAGTACCTTGAAATGTTGGGATGAGTTTGGCTGGTTTAAATGTGCCTCATCATTATATTAGACATTTCCGTACACCAGACATAACTCATGGGATATTACAGTTTAGGTCAGGGCAGGTCATGGAAAAGTCAGGGAATATTACATCTGATTGGAAGTTGGAACCCTGAGTGTGTGAATACCAATAGAGGTGTTTAAATAATCTTTGTCACTGGAACTAAACTTGCCTGCATGCAAGTACTTGGCGTATGCATGCAAGTAAGTTTCCACACTTTATAGCTATATCATGCAACAGTTGGCCATTGCCGCTCACAATATCACAAACCTATATTTAAACCCAAAATATTTTCTAAGATATTCATGGAATTCAGTGGACGTCAAGAGAATAAAAAAAATTATTCGCTTGTGCACATGCGTAATTACACAGCATGCTCTAAAATCAATATAACAGTGTTGTTTTGGTTTGGGTGATATAGATTATATTATTAGAGGCTAAATTTTGGTGCACTTGCTGCTTGCATCATCGTCATCAGGTATTTGACATAGTGTATATCTTAGTGTGACATCTGGCATGGGGGGTAACAAGATTATATTTGCCAAAGGCACCAAACTGAATGTGCAGTCAAGTAAGTCCATATTTATTTCCCATTTAAGAACTTAATTTAAAGGTAAAGCACACAATGTTGTTATTAGCGAAGGACAGAATGGGTCAAACCCAGCTGTAGAATAGTTGCTTGGATCATAATTGGCTTGCACTTGTGTCGGTCCCAGACAATTCTGTAAGCAAATTACCAAGTGCTGCATTATGTTGTTCAAAGAAGGTTTAGTCAATGATTGTTGTTCATTTTTGTACGTGTTTATACGTGGTATTTGTAAAAGTGCACTAGATTATTGAGAGGCATTTTTGTGCTCACTTTTTGGTATGGCACCAACCTTGACTTATTCGAGTAGGTCAGTAATATAAAGTGCTTATACTTCAAAATGATAGTGTGATGGGGTGTTTCCCAACATTCTTTGAATCATTAAATGCTGGTGTATCTTAACAAGCAATATTTCATATTTATGTAGGGCCTACTTGTTTAGGTAAGTTGTTGTTATAGTTTTCCATTAGGCCACCCAATGACACCCCCCAAAGTTTTTGATATGGGGTATATCTCAGTGTGAATACTGGAGGGGCCAACAAAATCATATTTGCAAAGGGTACAAAGCTGATTGTGAATTCAAGTAAGTTACTTTTTATGTTTGCACACTACCTGAAAGGGTGAAACAAAGTATCCTACACATTTTCTAGATGACGTGAAAAAATATTACAGAATATTTTTTTTTAAGATGGTGTAGTTAAGCATTTACATTTAAAGCATGGAACGTGAAACCAACTTGAAAACAAATAAGATCTATTGACGTTGGTTAAATTTGCTTTCACATTTTAAGGAGGTAGTACTACTTTTCACTTTTTACAGTGATTTAGTGAAACAGGTGCCCTTGCATAGGTATTTGATATGGTGTTTAGCCTTGTGTGACTACTGATTCAGGAGGAAGGAAACTCATGTTTGCAAAAGGCACTACACTAATCATTCAATCAAGTAAGTTTTGATTGTGTTGATTTTATCTGCACATGATGCTGTAATTGTCATGAACATGTCTATTTTTTACATGTTATGTCATGTAGGCTATAATTTCTCATGTTCATAATTTAATCCAAGGTGCCTTTGCAAATTGCTGATCGTAAGATTAATATTCTGCTATTGCATCTTAATCCAAACTCAAGAAGAGTGATGTACTACATATATAAACACAAAAAAGTCTGCTTGAAAAGAAATCGACATGCCAGGCTAATGAGGATATACAAGCAAGAGTATTTGTAGGGGAATTTCTGTTAGTGTGACTAGAGGGACCACTGGCAAGATCATATTTGGTGAAGGAACAAAATTAACTGTGGAATCAGGTATGTTATGTTAATAACATTCAATATGTCAGCAGTTGACTGATCAGTATTTGATATGTGGTGACATGTAGTGTGTCAGGCAAGGGAGACTACAGGCTCCTGTTTGGGAGAGGCACAAAACTAATTGTTCAATCAGGTACTGTAACTTCTATAATCTACACAATTTATCAAAAGGCTGCATTGTACAACTTTGTGTCTTTCTTAAATGTTTTAAAAACACAGGAAAAAACCCATTATAGAACAGGTTGCATACAATTTGCACTGCAAGATGATGATACACAGGGAAAAGATTTTGTCTGGATTAAAAACATTTTTTTTGTCAAGACAACTTGGATTAGCAGTGTACAAATTTTCTAATTATTTCATCAGAAAATTTGGAGGTAGCCATGTCGTTGCTCATCAACATTGCTAAAAAAATTGACCCTCACCTTCAGAGCAGTAGAACATTACAACTGGTTTTAATAATCAATAAATAATCAAATCTAATAATTCTGAAACATAGGATGTGCTTAATGTCAAAACGCCTAAATACTGTAGTCAAAATGAAGCTGTTGAAGATTAGTTGGCAAAAACAGGATACAAGTTCAGCTTTTATGTATGATGGCAAACACAGTGTGAATGATATTGGCAACAAAATTATCTTTGGACTTGGAACAAAACTTTATGTAGAAGCAGGTAAGCTTAACAGCCCTTCCACTACTTATTTCGTCAAAAGTGATTTAAGAACACAATATTTTAATGTTTTATCAGGAAACAGGTTTGACTGATATGCATTATATTTTTATATGAGAAGTGGAGGGGGGAGAAATCAGTCAACATTTTGGGTTGGAGTAATGATTTGTCCAGCTGTATTTGGTATGGAACGTAACAGAGTGTGTCTGCATCAGATGACAAAATTCTATTTGGGAGCGGCACAAAGATAACCATTGAAATGAGTAAGTTATTGGATATCGTGTGACGAATAACAAAATCACTATTTTTTGAAATGTCCAAAGCTCTCCACTTTTTCTCAACAAGTTTACATAGATGTTGGTTTGAAATGCACAATGCATTTATATAGTATATCCATATAACAATAATCAATTAATATATTACATATAATGAATATAAATGCATTTGTAGAATGTTAGATGTGCATTAAAAAAAACTATCCAATGCCAAGCTTTGCTTCTGAGAGTAGTTTGTGATATGAAGAATGTGACAGTGTGACTGGCAACAACAAAGTCATATTCGGTCGAGGCACTGCAGTGATTATAAACTTGAGTAAGTCCCTCTTTATCGTAACATGAACATACAAGCATTGAAAACCACAGTTAAAATGTTTGGGTTAAACCTGGGAGTTGATTGTAAATGAAAATGTATTCATATTGTAGTAACGTCTCTGTGTATGTAGCACATCTTCTCTATCTCTTACATAATAGTCAGTACTAGGTATATGTCATAGCTTGATACTCAGTGTGACTAGTGGTTCTGGAAATTTCAAGGTCATTTTTGGAAAGGGTACTAAGCTTATCATTAACCCAAGTAAGTGCAAAGTTGTTTTTCACTGTAATGATGCAGTTTGCATTTTGCATACATTATTAGTAGGCCTTTTATTTATATTGTAAACCTATAATATATTACATTAATTAAGCTAAAAGAAAGGTAAGGGCTTACAAACATATATTTGTCGGTCCACAGCAAATCTGTCTCAATATAAGTTTAAATGATATCCAATGTATCTCAAGAGGGCCATGCCACTGAATCAATATGGTTTTATGTGTGGTACAACACACAGTGTGAGAAACAGTGCAGACAAAATTATCTTTGGGCATGGAACAAAGCTCTTTGTAGAAGCAGGTTAGTGACAAATTGTCTTCTATTTACAGTTTTACATTGATTGGTACATTTAGCAGTTTGTGTCACGTTTGAAATCTTGTTTATCCAGTGTATGCTGGGTCTCAGTGTTTTCAAAATACGTTGATATTGATAGCATACATTGGTAGGCTAATTACCATATACTGTAAATGGCTATTTTTTTTATTATTTCACAACAATAATAACATATTTAACTGTTTATAAGTCATTACATAACCAGCTGGCAATGATTACTAAATATGCTATGCACATATAATTTGACTATCAGTTCATGAAAATGTTAAAATTGCAACACTTTCCCATGACATCAATAGAACATAACCTAGGCTATAATTAAATATTTCCATAAACTGATAAAATATCGAAGTCAAATATTTATTCATCATTGATAAAATAAACAATGACATAACAATTTGCCTTTTAATGTGTATGGTTGCTATAATGTGCTACAGATACATTCCCGCAAGCTGTGGTGCTGTCGTAAGAAATGTTTTCAAGTTTCACTGAAATTATACATAGTTTTACTCTTGAATAGAGGATTATAATATAAGTGGGGTTTAGATATGGTGTGGAAGCAGCAAAAAATCAGTCAATTATATAAGCAAGATGTTACATACTTCTGGCATATGCTTACTCTAATGCTTGCATGTAGTTGAGCTGTATTTGGCATGGAGTATATGGTTGTGTGTCAAGTGGATCAAACTACAAGATCATATTTGGAAAAGGCACAAAGTTAACCATTATAGCAAGTAAGTTTTATATGTCTCCACCAAGTAATCTGTCAAAAATGCTTTCTATTGTCTGTGATATTAAAAATCATATCCAGGAAAAAAAAATCTGTCCCATGCATGGTCCAGCATAGACCAGCATCAAGTTATAGAAATAATATCAAATTATATACATTTGCATAAATATAAACAAAAATATAACTTTGGAAATCCTAATTAGTGCAGTTGTGTATTAAGTTTTGCTAAGAGTAGTAACGTCTTGGTGTATGTAGCACATCTTCTCTATCTCTTACATAATAGTCAGTACTAGGTATATGTCATAGTATGATACTCAGTGTGACTACTGGTTCTGGAAATTGGAAGGTCATTTTTGGAAAGGGTACTAAGCTTATCATTAACCCAAGTAAGTGAAAAAATTGTTTTTCACTGTAATTATCATTTTGCATACATTATTAGTAGGCCTTTTATTTATATTGTAGCCTGTATATATCACATTAATGAAAAGTAGAAGAAAGGTAAGGGCTTACAAACATATATTTTTCGGTCCAGAGCAAATCTGTCTCAATATGAGTTTTAAATGATATCCAATGTATCTTAAGAGGGTCATGTCACTGAATCGTTAAGGTTTTATGTGTGGTACAACACACAGTGTGAGAAGTACTGCAGACAAAATTATCTTTGGGCATGGAACAAAGCTCTTTGTAGAAGCAGGTTAGTGAAAATCTGTCTTCTGTTTACAGTATTCCATTGATTGGTACATGTAGTAGTTTGTGTCACATTTAAAATCAACCATACACTGTAAATGACTAATTAATTGTTCATTTCACAACTATAATAACATATTTAACTGTTTGTAGGTCATTAATTAACCAGCAGTTAATGATTAATAAATATGCTATGTGCATATAATTTTACTATCAGTTCATGAAAATTTTTATTTGCAACACTTTCCCAACTAAATCAATAGAACATCACTAATTCAATATCCATTTGTTTTTATTTCCATGAACTGATAATAGGCCTACAATATCTAAGTAAAATGTAGTCACTATTGATATAATAAACCATTCATTTGCCTTTTAATGTGTGCAGTTACTATAAAGTGCTACAGATACATTTACTCAGGCTGTGGTACTGTCGATAGGAATCTTTTCAAGTTTCACTGAAATTCTACATACTGTAGTTTTACTATTGAAATGTATCTCAGAAGATTGTAATATAAGCGTGTTTTAGATAGATGGTGTGAAAGAAGTAGAAAATCAGTTTATTCTAGAAGTACGATGTTACATACTTCTGGCATAAGCTTGCTCTAATGCTTGCATATAGTTGAGTTGTATTTGGCATGGAGTATATGGTTGTGTGTCAAGTGGATCAAGCTACAAGATCATATTTGGAAAAGGCACAAAGTTAACCATTATAGCAAGTAAGTCTTATATTTCTCCACCAAGTAATTTGTCAAAATCTGTTCTTTTACCAGCAGGACTCTAAATTAACAGCCAACTGGTTAAATGCTGGTGAAACTTCAGTTTGGCTGGTATAACTTTGACCCATTAGTGTGTGTGTTTGGAAGATTAACATTCACTCTGGCCATGTTGGCTGGTGATGGAAAAAAAGTGAATTTAGAGTCCTGATTGTCAGTGATATTAGAAACCATATCCAGAGAAAAAAAAACATCCCCATGCATGGGCCAACCTAGAACAGCATCAAGTTATATTTAACAGATTTGCAAAATTTTGGAATGTTGCATAATTATGAAGAAAACCTATAGCTTTTGAAAATAGAATTAGTGCAGTTGTGTGTTAAGTTTTGAAATATTTGCTGTCTTTCCCTTGCACATGGAGGTAAGTGTTTCTGGGAGTAGTTTGTGATATGACAGTTGTGACAGTGTGAATAACAACAACAACAAAGTCATATTTGGTAGTGGCACTGCAGTAACCATCAACTCAAGTAAGTCCAACTTTGTCAAAGTGAAATTGGTATTTTTAGATATAGATCAAAATGTAATTAGACCTTAAAATATGTAGGAGTTAAAATTATACTTAAGTAACCATCAACTCAAATAAGTCCAACTTTGTCAAAAGTGAAATTGGTATTTTTAGATATAGATCAATATTTAATTAGACATTAAAATATGTAGGAGTTACAATTATACTTAATCTAGTACAGCATTACATGCTTGACTTTAGATTGGACTGTGGCTCAAGGTGACCCCTTTTGTTTTGTAATCACTGCCAAGAAACATGACCGACAATTGTATATTTAGAGGCAAAGTGATGAATTTAAATCTGTTAACCTATGCTGGAATTCAGTGCTTATGGACATAGTATATGTCATAGCATGAGGCTTAGTGTGTCTACTGCTACTGGAACTTCCAAGCTCACCTTCGGGAATGGAACTAAACTTACTGTTCAAGCAAGTGAGTGAAATGGGCAAAAATCCATTCATTAGCCAGTTCCACATGCCATATAATACATTAGGAATAATGTTGGTGTGTTTAAGCACAGAATATAGGTTACAATTAGTCAACATTGTACTGTGTGAGGTGATGTGTATTCAGTAAGTTTGTTTGCAGGGAACCAATCTCATAATTGAAATAAGCAAGTGGATATTTATAAAAGCATTGCTGTATGAAGTAGTATACAATGTATGGAGTAGAATACAATGGAATAGATATTTCAATATATATATAAAAATGTGCCACCTGGTAAATGTCAGAATATAGGCCTACAGATTGCAAAAAACTACTTTAGCAAAATTATGCGATATGACTGAAGTTGTGGATTGAAGTGATGCTGTAATACAGATGGTGAGGAAGCAGCAATAAGTCAAGTTTATTCTATAAGTAAGATGTTGCATACTTCTGGCATATGCTTACTCTAATGCTTTCATGTAGTTGAGCTGTATTTGGCATGGAGTATATGGTTGTGTGTCAAGTGGGTCAACTGGCAAGATCATATTTGGAAAAGGCACAAAGTTAACCATTATAGCAAGTAAGTTTTATATGTCTCCACCAAGTAATCTGTCAAAATGCTTTTTATTGTCTGAGATATTTAAAATCATATCCAAGGAAAAATCCTCCCCATGCATGGGCCAGCATAAACCAGCATCAAGTTATATAAATGATATCAAGTTATAATATAAATTTACATAATTATAAACAAAATATATAACTTTGGAAAACCAAATTAGTGCAGTTGTGTGTTAAGTTTTGATATATTTGTTGCCTTTCCATTGCACTCATGTAGGAAAGTGCTTCTGAGAGTAGTTTGTGATATGGCAGTTGTGACAGTGTGAATAACAACAACAAAGTCGTATTTGGTAGTGGTTCTGCTGTAACCATCAACTCAAGTAAGTCCAACTTTGTCAAAAGTGAAATTGGTATTTTTTTGTATATAGATCAAAATGTAATTAGACATTGAAATATGTAGGAGTTACAGAATTATACTTAATCTACAGCATTGCACGAATGACTTTAGACTGTGGCTCAAGATGACCCCTTTGTTTTGTAATGACAGCCTACAGTAAAAGAAACATGACTGCCAATTGTATATGGAGAGGCGAAGTGATGAATTAAAGTCTGTTTACCTATACTGCAATTCAGTGCTTATGGACATAGTATATGTCATAGCATGAGGCTTAGTGTGTCTACTGGTACTGGAAGTTACAAGCTGATCTTCGGGAAGGGAACTAAACTTATTGTTCAAGCAAGTGAGTGAAATGGGCAAAAATCCATTCATTAGCCAGTTCCACATGCCATACAATATACATTATGAATAATGTTGGTGTAGTCAAGCATAGAATATAGGCTACAGTTAGTCAACATTGTACTGTGTGAGGTGATGTGTTTTCAATAAGTTTGTTTGATATGAGTGGAAGAGTATCTTTCAATAATCCCAAATGAGGAAGGTTGTACTTTAATTTGTCATGACTTGGCAAAATTATTGATGTGAAAACTCAGTTTTATGTAGAAACATGCTACTGTTAATCATTTGAGAAAGGTTATGGCCAGTTATTGTGATGTTAGATTGTAGGGTGTTACTGCTGGCAACTTGGGAAAAATATTTTGTTGGGCAGGAAACCAATCTGGTCATTGAAATAAGTAAGTGGATATTTATAAAAATGATTGCTGGTAGTATACAATGGCATACATATTTCAACATACCTGTAAAAAAAGCATGGCACTTGGTAAATGTCAGAATAAAGGCCTAAAGATTGCAACAAAACAAAAAAACAGACTTTATCAAAATGATGAGGTATATCTGAGGTTGTGGATTTTAGTGATGCTGCAGTGCAGACTTGAAACAATTACCCAAGTGGTTTTTGGCATAGTGTTAGTGTTGGTGTGAATGCAGGAACTGACAAGATTGTTTTTGGCAATGGCACTAGAGTGATGGTAGAACCACGTAAGTTTCATTATTTTAACAACTTTTTGATTTCCATTGTTTTAAGCTTGCCTTTCCAGTGTAGGAATGAATGGGAAAGTGTGTACATATGAAAGATTTTTAAAAATACAATACAGTGTAGTTATAATGTAGTGATAATATGTAACAATTGAGAGTTGTGTAATTATGTTGTTAAGTTGAATTAATATAATTCCAATTTATTTGTTTAAGGGGATAGCCCATTGAGATAAGATATCTCGTTTTTAGGGTGTCCCCAATGTAATATATAATATATAATATAATATAACTTTACAATATAATTAAATGAAACTTCGACATGACATTCACATTATATTGCACACTTAATTAAGTGTGTAATATAACATGAATGCCATGCTGAAGTTTCATAGTATTTGACATGGGGCCTTTCTTGGTGTGATGCAGCAGGGAGTCAACAAGATCATTTTTGGCAAAGGCACTAAATTGACTGTAGAATCACGTAAGTTCCAGATTCACTTTTTCAAAACTATTTAAAGGACATTGAATTAAAACCTCAGAGATTCCAAACGAGCAAGCATTTTATAGTTAAACAGTAATGTGTACATATGTGCATGTGTACTCCTGTTGTAATATGGCTTTTGTGGTACACACTACATTCTATGCTGTATATGCTATATCAACGATAGCGGCTATATGTCAATCTAAAAAGTTTCACAATATTTGGACAAGTGATAAATCTGGATTTAGAATTCTGAAGCGCAAAGGCTTTTAACATGTGCCGGTTACATTGGCAATATCACTAATTAACTCATTTACCTGGCTGAAGCATTGTGATAATTAGAAACAGCTGATTAGGTGATCAGATTTGGTATCTAAAATTAATTTGTTGTAGTGATCCATACATAAGCATGCTGGTTCCACACCATAGCTTATTGTGCCTAGCTGCACCACAGTGGTCTGCTGATTCCACTGGAAGAGTCTTCTTTGGTAGTGGAACCAAAGTTTCAGTTAGTGCAAGTGAGTACAAAACCTTTGGCTCACGTTTTACAGTATTTTGTGTTTTTGTGTAGGTTAAACATTTTTTTTTAACTAGAAGCTACATCGTTGATCATCTCAACTCATTGACAAAAATGAAAGACATCACAATCTTGGCAATGCATCTCCTGTCCATGTCAAATTATTGTATTTTACAATTTATTGTCATAGCCAAGTAAAATGTTCAGATTGTTTATGCACCACAATTGTATGAAAGCTAGGTTGTACTGTAAATGTCAGTTCATGGAAGCAGTATTTGATATGGTCTGTGCTCCAGTGTGACATCTGGAGGGTATGAAAAGATCATATTTGGAAAGGGCTCAAAACTAACCGTGGAGTCCCGTAAGTTTGTTTTGAAATTACACTCATTAGTCTAGTTAATCTGAACAGGTCACGTTATAAATAGCTTATTCTGTGTAAAGGTCTGTCCAAACTAATAATGTTTAGATTTTCAATAGCTGCAGATAATGCAGACTCTGCAGTAAGAGTTTTTCTGCAATGTAGCACAATTATTAATCTTTAATTTTTTTTTCAAAAAGGAATAGTTATTCTTGTCCGTTAATATCAGTGATATCACTTTTTTGACGTTTGATTTCGGCAAGGATCATAGACGAGGGATCGTGTTGGAAAGAAGTATTTAACACTTTTTAAAGTATTTAACACATGTAATCCCTTGGATATTATGTGTCTCCCTATATCCATAAACAAACTAAACTAAAGGAAAAATTACATTACCCCAGTTCTAACTGCCCCAGTACAGCCTAAAATCAAATTTAAAAAAAAATCACATATAAATGGCTTTTGTAGACACATTCTGGGAAAAATCCCTAGACTATGTTGCAATTTAAATGTACAAAGAAGCTTACAGTATAATTTCATTGCCTATATGCACTTTTACAAAGTTATACAACTGCACATTAATGAGAGAGTTAGTTCCTTAGTTAATGTAGTGCGTTGTAGTGATGTGTGTATTCTGGTGGTAAACTGACCTTCGGTGATGGAACTAAGCTCTATGTCTTTTCGGGTGAGTTTATCCCACATTTTAAAAATCTGTCTTTTAATATCTGCTACCGTGGCAGATTTGTTTTGTATACATTTTGTCTTAAAATTCAAAAAATCTTGGGATGAAGTTATTAAGTTGTTATCACAAGTCACAACATTAAAACAACATGCTTTAGATGAAGTAATTATATTATACTATTAAATAATACATATAACAAAGGGAAGGATGTTTGCCAATAAACTGGATTAGTTCACAATGATCTCCAATGCGCAGCAGGAAATTGTAATCAGGTATACTGATGTGTGGAAGCTGGTGGTGCTAGAAAAATGTTCTTTGGAAATGGGACCAAACTTTTAATCCTTTCAAGTAAGTGAATGGTATTTTCTGATCCATAGTTGAAATATTTTATAGTTCACCAACACTATGGAACGTGGCGCATAGCCTTAAACATTCTGTGCTTCAGAGATTCGTTCTGTTCTTTTTTCTCTGTGTGCAATGCTGTGATACTGAAATTGTATGATACAAAAAGCCTACATATATGGTAAATCTATAGACCTATTATCCCAGTGTTGGCATGGAAACTTAGCATTCAGTCTGGTCAAGAGAAAAGTAAAGGGTTTACAAAGTAATGTGTCAGTGAGGCTGACATTAAACATATCTTTGGGAAAGGGATTCACCTTCAAGTGCAACAAAGTAAAGAACTTTCACCAATGTAGCCTATTGACAAATGCGTTTTGTGTGAAATATTAGGATCTTCTTTTTAAATATTGTTAATACAACTGAAGCATTAAGTGGTATTTTATTTACGGTATTACTTCAAAGAGACTCAGAGATGCAAAGGTGTATGTAGGCCCTGCATATTTTGTATCAAAAGAGGTGAGGTCATGCGCAGTTTTAGATATGATGTACATTGTAGTGTGAGTACCCAAGGATACAAAATATTTTTCGGTCAAGGAACTAAACTGTCTGTGGAAGGAGGCAAGTAACTAACACACATGAAAGCAACGTATACCAAATATGTCTAAAATCTTCATGACAAATATTTTGGATATCAGCCAAGTCATTTTATTAAATAAAAGTTAAGCTCTGTCAGGAAAACATATATTATAACACTGGCTTATTATGTGCTGTGACAATTTCCACAAACTTGGCCAGATGAATATAAGTTGCTAATCAAAAGTACTTTAGTTTAAGGTCATGAATTAACATTTTTACAAACTCTCACAAAAGGGCCCAGTTTGTATGTCCAGGTCTGGTCTCCCAAATGCTGTCTGTGGTAGGTGGTGTGGTAGGTTTATGATGTTGAATCTTTCTTGGTGTGGCTAGCCTGGGAGGATATAAGATATTTTTTGGCCAAGGAACAAAATTAATCGTGAAAGCAAGTAAGTAAGTCTCAAAAATATACTGTACTGTATATGGGTGAACATTTTCAGTGACGGGGTATTTGTTGTGTTGTAATGCATTGTGTGATGAGTGGGTTTGGAGGAAAAATGACCTTTGGCAATGGCACAATGCTCCTTATACAGCCCAGTAAGTACCCTATTTATGGCTATTTTAGCTATATGATATTTTCTCTATATTACTCTCCAAATTTTCAATAGAACCCAGATTTTGCCATATTTAAAAAAAATAGTAGTACACATCTAGTGTGTAAATCATTGTAAAGTAATGTTTAAGAATACTTTGTATGATGCTATTCGCAGATGTGGAAGTTTTTGCTATTGTCTTCCACTCAGTGTGACTAACCAGGGATTGAAATTAATTTATGGGCATGGAACTAAATTGACAGTTGAACCAGGCAAGTAAATATACTTATCCAACATACTGTATAATATGTGCACACACAGTACAAATTCACAGTGTTTCAATACTTATTACAACTACAAATTTAACAAAACTGTGTGTTCTTTTACTTATGCATTAGCTGGTATGAATTGTACCTATCAGGTATTTGGTATAGTGTCTATCTTAGTGTGACTACTCAGGGAGGAGTGAAGATCATTTTTGGTCAAGGAACAAAATTGACGGTGCAGTCAGGCAAGTAAGATATTATTAAATGTAAAGCTATTTACAAATTACCATTAGGGAGGGGGGAAGAAAGTGTGCACATCCAAAATGACTAATCGTTAAATCAATTAAGCTCTGAGAAGTAAGTACACTCCCATCAAATTCATGGGTTATAATTAATATATTGGAATATGATTAACACAATGATTGAATACAACAAATAATTAAATTATATTATTTAATATAATATATTATTTAATGAATTATTGCTCATAATCATGACATGAGGTGCTCAAGGTCAAGGTTTTTGGCATGGTGTCTTTCCAAGTGTGACTGATCAGGGTGGGCTGAAGATCATTTTTGGTAATGGAACCAAGCTAACTGTGGAATCAGGCAAGTGAAACTTCTTAAGTTAAATCAAAGAAATCAGTGCACAGGCACGAGGTCTGTGTAACATAATGAGTTTATGTGTACCAAGTGGATTTATTAGTATTGAAAATTACATAGGCTACTTTTTTTAGAACCTCCAAATGCTGTTAAATGCACAAGGTATTAGCAGAGATATCAACATAAAGGTAAAATGTTTGCAATGAGCAGGATATCACAGAATATCCGTTAAGGATATACCAAATCCAGTAAATAATTATTGTTAGTCTTGCATTTGTAGGACAATTATCAAGTGTCTTTTTAACAGTCAGTGGGGTTGTTTGTGTCATGAGCATACATGATGTGTGACTTCTGGTAGTGGATATGGGAAGCTTTTATTTGGCCAAGGGACCAAACTCCTAATTCAACAAAGTAAGTGGTGCCTTGTTTATTATTCTGTAGGTTTGTTATTGCCTTGACATTTTGCTTTTTTAAAATTAAATGCCCTAAGTATAAAGTACCCAGAAATAAGTTATAACGTGTTTCTTAAAAATGTACAGTGTACTAAATTAAGTGGTAGGCCTATATTTTGTGCTTTGGACTGTAAAATTAGATAGTGACATATTTGACAAGCCATTTGTTGTGGTGTGACTGCTGGTGCAAAGCTTATCTTTGGAAATGGAACCAAAATACTTGTGGAGACAAGTAAGTCTAATTACTTTTCATCTCATTTTGGATTAGATATTATATATTTAGTGTGTGGCCTTCATGTCATAGACAAATTAAGTGTAATACAGTATTAAATTATAGACTACCATGAATTTCGGAACTATTACCTGTGAGGTTGAGCATTCAGGTTCATGTAGTCAAGTATGACACTGTGTGAATACTGGTAATCAGGCCAAACTTCACTTTGGAAACGGTACCAAAGTCATTGTACAAACGAGTAAGTATACAATGTTATATCTGGTATGTTAGTTTTTTAATGTAAAAGGGGGTTTGAATCTATGCCAATCAGCTCCAAAAAAATGAGTTGCTGTAAAAATATCACTTTTATTCAGGTAATTAACAAAGGATTTTTTGTTGTTGTGAATAAGTTGACCCAAAAAGGTATACATAATATTTAAGATGATTCAAAGCATTTCAAAATGAAAACCTTTTTAAAAGCTTATCTAATAAAATGTCTTAATCAAAATTTAATTTGAAAAAAGCACTGAACACAATACCATACTTAGTTAGGTTAAGCTTAAAAAACATGGCTCCAATTTATAGCATACATTTTAACATTTATGTCTGTGGCCATTTAATACATATCCCAGGAGTTTATGTAAAGGACTTGAGTGATGTGTGACATCTGATGGATTCAACAAGCTTATTTTTGGAAATGGCACAAAGTTAATTATTAAGTCAAGTGAGTATTCACCTTATCATGGTATAATTACTGTATTTGAGTTATTCTTACAACCCTTTGTTCAAAACATAACATAATATTGGCTAGAGCACTTAGCTTAGCCTGCTTTTCAATTTTTGATGATCAATACCAACAACCCATACTGAATCACTTCAGTGCTTTTTGGGCTAGGCCCTAAAATAATATATGCCTAGTTTTTGTCTAGATAGCTAATGTTGTGTGACTTATGGAGGAGATAAAATACTTTTTGCAACGGGAACAAAACTATCTGTCTCTTCGAGTAAGTATAAATATTAAATAGCCAATATGTCATATGATTCTAAACTTTTCTACTGAAATATATACATACACACACACATATATATATGTGTGGTGGGAAACAAAACCAGAAAAAGGAAATGATTAAATTGTTAGTTACAATTGTGTGCCCAGAGGTAAATGCTATACATCAGAGCAATGTGTGACTGATGGAGTAAAGCTAATATTTGCACAAGGAACACGGTTAATTGTTCAAACCAGTAAGTGTACCAATTCATTCATTCTTTTGTACAAAACTAATGTCTTTAAGTTACAAGTAAAATGTACTGGTATGTTTATGAGTAAGTTGTATTGATATGATCATTGATAAACATAAACTAGCCTATATATAGCCTATAGATATTATAAGATATAGCCTAATACAAAATAATGTATTGTGACGTAAGGCAATTGAAACACGTTTTGTGTGTATCTCACTAATAGTGACATTGTCATAAGTGTTAAATCTTTCTTCAGACTTTAAGAGTCATGCATTTAGAGACAATCTGGGATAGACTGATATAAAGCAACTCTGAAATTCCATGGGAGATGTTTATGTTAAGGCAATGCGTAGTGTGTGAATTCTGGTAGTGGAGTCGGCAAGCTTATCTTTGGTAGTGGCACCAAGTTACTTATTGAATCAAGTGAGTATTCAATTATATAATCATCATTTTCTGCTCTTAGTTAGTGAAATGATATATGCCACAACGTATGTTGAGGATGTATACCTGTATTACAGTATGTACAGGCTGTTTCTTTTAGAATGCCTCATTCTTTAACTACTAGACTGGACAAATGAATGCAACTGAAACAGAATTAGCTTTGCATGAAAGAGCAGTTTTACAAAAATTAACAAATTTTGGAGTAACATCAATACATAGTGTGAAACCAAATGCCTACAAAATGCTCCTTGCAAAGCTGATTGTGCACAGTAAGTGAACGACATGTAGTTATAGAGTTGGTACGTAAAGATTTTTCAAAAGATGACTTATTATTGTAACAGTGTGTGATTTTTGCCGGAACTAAAATAATCTTTGGAAACGGGACTGCTTTATACATAAAAACAAGTAGCCTTCATGTTTTTTACATTCATTAAGGCATGCGTTTTTAAGATGACTTAAAACATTGAATCAAAGAATATCTCAAGAAGTTGTTATAAGATTGACCGAATTAATTACATTGCTAATGCCACTACTGTGAGACCTACACTGCTATTAGGTTACTTACACGTAACATTGATACAGAGTGTAAGTTAATGTTAGGAACAAACAGACTGTGTGACTAACACAGGAACAGGGAAAATTATATTTGCCACTGGTACAAAGCTTATAATTGGGACAAGTGAGTATCGTTTTTTGTTATTGTTAACATTATTATTATTATTATTATTTTTAAATGACAGACGGCAATAAGCTCCATGTTGGTAAATACAGAAGTGACCCCAAACTATTCATTCTCTATGGCATGCACATTATTTTTTTTTTAGCAAGATGTTGGCTTTAAATCCCATTATAGACATTGTACAGCACATTTAGAGTGGATTATCACATTTGCGTATGCAATAAACCTGAAATGTATATGTAAAGATGCTCTAGCAAGTTATGACTGTTGCTTTAAGAGTCATGCTATTAGAGACGATCTGGGATAGACTGAAATAAAGTAACTCTGAAATTCACTGGGAGACGTTTATGTCAGGGCAATGCGTAGTGTGTGAATTCTGGTAGTGGATTCAGCAAGCTTATCTTTGGTAGTGGCACCAAGTTACTTATTGAATCAAGTGAGTATTCAATTATATAATATAGAACCATAATTTCATTCTCCTGCATGTTACAGTGACAATAATTTCTCTGATTCCTAACATGTATGGATTTTAAATACTTATTTTGTAGGGATAAGAGTGACTGTAATGCAAACCTATGAAGCTATAACAAAGCATCATTAAATCATAATGGATATTGAGTAGGCATGGCAGCATTTAAAAAAAAACTTTTTAAAAGGTCTTTTTTAGACTTTGAATACAGCAAGGTGTATTTGTGCAAATGAATTCAGTGGTGTGACAGGAGTGGGGTATAAGCTTCTGTTTGGAGAGGGAACATGGCTAAGGGTTGAAAAAAGTAAGTTGTTTACATCTTTGTCTTGTGTTAATTAGCAGAAGGATATATGCCAAAACGTATGTTGAAGATGTACTGTATGTACATAGGTTATTTCTCTTAGAATGCCTTATATTCTGTAACTACTAGACTGGACAAATCAATGCAACTCAAACTGAATTAGCTTTTAAAGGCAGCAATTTTACAAAAAAGCATCATCTGTTCTAGGTCCAAATCAATGTTTTGCAGAGGTTGGTGCACTGAAGTTTGAAGGTTTTTTAACCATCATTCAATAGTCTCTCCAACCGGAGTACCCGTAATTTTAATAATGTCTTCAACAATTATTTAGAGATCGCAATAACGTGATCATCTCAGAATTTTTTTGGAGTAACATAAATACATTGTGTGTAATCAAATGCCTTCAAAATGCTCCTTGCATCTGGTACAAAGCTGATAGTTCACAACAGTAAGTGAATGACACGTAGTTATAGAGTTGGTGCGTACAGATTTTTCAAAAGATGACTTGAGATCTTGTTTGGTATTATTGTAATGGGCCTTAACAGTGTGTGACTTTGGGCGCAACTAAAATAATCTTTGGAAATGGGACTGCTTTATACATAAAAACAAGTAAGCCTTCATGTTTTTTATACACATTAAGGCATTCGGTTTTAAGATGACTTAAAACATTGAATCAAAGTATATTTGAAGAGGTCGTTATGAGATTGACCCAATTAATTACATTGCTAATTTTACTACTTTGAGACCTACACTGCTATTAGGTTACTTACACGTAACATTGACAAGTGAGTAAGAGTCTAAGTTAATGTTAGGAACAAACAGACTGTGTGACTAACACAGGAACACGGCAAATTATATTTGCCACTGGTACAAAGCTTGTAATTGGGACAAGTGAGTATTGTTTTTTGTGATTGTAAACGCCATTTATTTTTATTTTTATTGATTTTTTTTAATGACAGACAGCA
Source organism: Engraulis encrasicolus (assembly GCF_034702125.1). Lineage (NCBI taxonomy): Eukaryota > Metazoa > Chordata > Actinopteri > Clupeiformes > Engraulidae > Engraulis > Engraulis encrasicolus. The sequence goes on along the minus strand of NC_085872.1, from coordinate 17,240,787 downwards.
ATAAGCCCCATGTTGGTAAATATAGAAGTGACACAGTGTCACATTATTTTTTAGCCAGATGGTTGCTTTAAATCTCATTATACGTAGACATTGTAGAGGACATTTAGAGTGGATTATCACATTTGCGTTCGCAATAAACCTGAAATGTAGATGTAAAGATGCGCTAAGAAGTTATTGCTATAGAGATGATGACAGTGTGATGTATGGAAACAAGCTTGTGTTCGGTCAGGGCACAAAAGTTACCGTTGACTCCAGTAAGTATATTTTAATGAGTATTGTCTATACAACATTGATCAATTCAGTGAATTTGCAAATGACAGCAAAACAGTTGTTTGAAAATGAAGTAATCAGCAATTTGTGAATAAATCCTTTGCTTTACGTGAACAGTATATGGCAAAGAACAGATTATTTCCATACATTTTCTTCCTGAAATCATTGGAGTCATAATTATGTCCTGTTTAAGGACCTATGTCTTTGTGCAGTTGCAAATTCTGTAGCTGTATGTAATTTTATGAATATCATGTACCATAGACAGATGAGGGTACTATTGTTTAACCAGTTGTCACAGTGTGAATGACTTTGGTCAAAAGATCATCTTTGGAAGTGGGACAAAATTGGTTGTCGAACCAAGTAAGGAACATTTTGTATTGTATATCTGTATGTAATTTGCACGTCAGTTTCATTTCATTCCTTCAAGACAGCACTGTGAAATTTAATGAAACAGTTAGTAATAGATTATTGTGTTCTTCTAGATATCAAGAGTGGCAACACATTCAATTCATTTAACTCATAAAGATTAGATAATTATAAGCACCAGAAGGCTCATTATTGCTTCAGGTAAGGGGGAAAATACATTTAAATACAAACATTTTGAATTGAATAGATATATCGGCAGTTTATCAACTGCATGGCAATAAGGCTTGCAGAGAGATTAGTCAACCTCATTGCAGTAAAAAGGAGTAACTGAGTACTTGTTTAGGATGTTGCCACAGTGTGACATCTGATGGAAGAAAAATATTTTTTGGTTCCGGAATAATACTAACCATTCAAACAAGTAAGCTTCCACTTCAAATCAGAATTCATACACATGTTTACTGATAAAATTGCAAACAAGGTGAGGACATTGGCTAGATTATTTCAGGCAGCTATAAAACACAGTTAGTATTACTGTCTAGTGTATTTTTTTTTCTTTTTAACACTGTTTTTTTATTCCATTAACAAATAGGCTACCTACAGGTAGTGTTGGTTTGTATGCAACAGTTTACTGAAGACCTATTGCAAAATGACTCACATACTGGTCTTTCTAAACCCTTGTTTGGAAGTCATACTAAATTGATTGTATTCAGTGTTATATCGTACAGCAGTGTATTTATATAGGCCTAGTGCTTTCCCATGTAAAGTTAATTTGTTTTACATTTTATGTATTTTAATCAAGGTTTGAGAGAATAGTTTAGTCTGAGGTCTTAAGTGTTGTATGCATGAGACGGTACTTTTTGGTAGGCAACTAGTCATTGTGTGAATGATGGAGGCTACAAGATCATCTTTGGAAAGGGAACAAGACTATTTGTCAATTCAAGTAAGCATCATTGTTGACCCCACTTTATGTTAACTCATCAGAATGCAAGGTTGTTATTTTGCACAATATGACAAACTCTTCAAAATCCATCAAAGTCCAGGCTAGGTGAATGTAACCTTTTGTGCAGAGGTGTATATATAACTGTTGAATTTAACTGTTGAATAGTCACCTGCAAACGCAAGAGGGTGGTTAGTGCTACACTGTATTTAGCTGTGTGAATACAGGGGACTGGAAGCGTATCTTTGCAACAGGCACTAAACTCACGATAAGTCCAAGTAAGGAATTCTTGTTCATATCTTGTTTTTATCAGGCCCATGAAATTATGCAAATTATGCGTAATCTTTTATTGATTCACTGCATGACAAAAAATCTATTCCTGTAATTGCTGTACATAGCTATCAGACCTGTGGTTTGACCATCTCTAGTTAGTGATTTGGAAGTGGCAATTTTCAGATATTAAATGAAAGACATATCATGTATTAATTTTGGTAGGTGGCAAATTTGCACCTGCAGAGTGGAGCCAGGACTTGATTGGTCATCTGAAAAAGTAAAATGTGTGACCTGAAACACCAATTGCCATCATTACTAACTGAATAGCCAGTGTCCAAAGTTGGGATTGTGGTCTTTATAAAGGCATATGTCAAATGTCAGTGGTAAAAATCCATGATACACCAGACAACTGCTTTTGCAACACTTTTGGGCTACGGTATATTATATTTCGACAGTTTAGCACTTTATTTGGACAGTTCACCACAATACTATCAGCAGAACTTCATCAATTTGTTGGAAATTCCATTTATTACCATTCGTTGCCCAGCAACATTGCCCAAAAAGTTGCCCTGTATATCATCACCCTAAGACAGTTGTAGACCTGGAGCTGTTTTTTGAACAGGACTCTTGCATAGTGTGACACAGAGTGGATTACAGAAACTCCTGTTTGGAAATGGCACAAAACTGAACATAAAGAGCAGTAAGTTTAATATATGCCATATATTGAATAATATGTTAACTGTGATTTCACCCGGGTCGCTTTGGTATTTTATAGTGACACCATACATTAAAATGCAATCTGTAATCACTAAAAGAAATGTGTTCACTACTACGATTAGGTGGTTGCGTTCCCACAATGAAGAAAGTATTAATAGCGGCATGTATATGGATGATTTTCAAATAATTGATCTATAACAAATTCTATAAATATCAAATATAATTCACCCTATGAAAAGTTAATGCCATGAAAATAATTTTAAAAACCTTGTAGCTCTACATTGAACGCTCATTTATAGCTGGTATCTTAGTATCTTTTGGAGTCTGTGTTTTTGTTGAACCGCATTGTATTGTGTGAATGAAGGGGCTCTGAAAATCATCTTTGGTAGAGGAACCCTCATTACTGTAAAATCAAGTAAGATGCTCTTCATAAACATAGTACATTTATATTTGCAAACAGGAAATGTTTGTTTTAGGACTATATCCACTCATGTATTATGTAAATAGAACAAATCAGTAGTCGTAAACTGCAGAAAATCTGTAAACAAGGTGTGATTAAATTAGTATGAAATTTTATGTACAGCAAACTATTATACTTTGCCATTTTACATTTTTGTCTGTTACCTGCCTTTTGCGGATTCTGACAAGATTTCAGAACTTTCAAAAGGTGTTATGTCGGTTAAGTTTTTGTGAAGAGCATCCATGTTGTGTGAATGCTGGGGGACAGAAGCTCATTTTTGGAAAGGGCACAACTTTATTTGTTCATACAAGTAAGACTTTTAAATATTCTGATAGTGTAGTTCTTAAAAATGGCCAAAGTTACATTCCAGTGAGTCAAACTCGTATCAAGAAACGAAATAACAGAAACAAGTGTGTAATTTTAGTTGTTAACTTCGACAATGTACAGTATGCTGCCCTTTCACAAATTTGACCTTTTTCATATTTACTAAGTTAATAAAATTCAATATATTTAATGTGTTATATATACAGTATATTGGTCCATTTGACCAGAGCATATTTTACAGTGAAACTTTATGACTGTTCATTCAAAACTGTAATAATGAATACTCAGAAATTAATGGAGTATATTCAGGAAAAAAGAGCACATTTGTGAATGGACGGCATACAATCTGTAATAAAAGTGTTAAAACTGGTGTGCTGAGATAGTGTTAGAACTATTAAAGTAATTTTTAAAGGAAATACAAATAGCAACTACAAATTAGATTATAAGTGAAAAATGTTCCTCTGCTATCTTAAAAAAGCTCTATTGAATGCTCATGTATAGCTGTTATCTTAGTATCTCTTGGAGCCTGTGTTTTTGTTGAACTGCGTTGTATTGTGTGAATGATGGAACTCGAAAAATCGTCTTTGGTAGAGGAACCCTCATTACTGTACAATCAAGTAAGATGCTCTTCATAAACATATTACATTTATATTTGCAAACAGGAAATGTTTGTTTTAGGCCTATATCCACTCATGTATTATGTAAATAGAACAAATCAGTAGTCTTAAACTAAAAAAAAAAACTGTAAACACGGTGTGATTAAATTCGAATGAAATTTTATCTACAGCAAACTAGTATACTTTGCCATTTTACATTTTAGTCTGTTACCTGCTAATTGTAGATTCTTACAAGATTTCAGAATTTTCAGAAGGTGGTATTTCAGGTTAAGTTTTTGTGAAGAGCATCCATGTTGTGTGGATACTGGGGGGCGGAAGCTCATTTTCGGAAATGGCACAACTTTATTTGTTCATACAAGTAAGACTTTTAACCTTAAATATTCTGATCATGTATTTCTTAAAAATTGCCAGTTACCCTCCCATGAGTCAAACTCGTATCAAAAAACAAAATAGCAGAGACAATGTTCCTAAAGGTCCAGTGTGTTTATTTCCACAATGTACAGTATGCTGCCCATTCACAAATGTGACCTTTTTCATATTTACTAAGTAAATAAAATGAAAATACGTATACTGTATATTAGTCCATCTGACCAGAGTAGATTTTACAGTCAAACATGTCTATGACTGTTCATTCAAAATTCAAATAATGAATACTTCGGAATTGATGGTGGTAGTACATAGGCTACTCGTGAAAAAAGACCACATTTGTGAATGAACAGCATAAATTCTGTAAAAAGTGTTAAAACTTGTGTGCCTAGCTAGTGTTAGAATTATGAAAGTATTTTTAGAGCAACTACAAATCACAGCTACAAATTAGATTATGAATGAAAAATGTTCCTGGAGTACCTTATAATTTAGTTTTCTACTTTTACAGTCATTACATGCATTATAACTTAACTTGTAAAAATTACATCAGAGATCCTCCCAAACTTTTTGCTCAACCACAAATTATTGTGTGAAGGATGGGACATGGAAAATAATTTTCGGCAAAGGGACAACATTGTTGGTTCAATCAAGTAAGGAATCTGACATTTATTGTTACTAACTTGCTGTTTTCAGAATCCCATTGGCCATTTTCATTTTTTATAGTGTTGCTATCTGTTGTAAACACAGCAATGCTCCTGTTTGTTGACTGTTATACCAGTAGTGACATGTAGACATGTAAAGGGAAAAAATAAATTATATTGTGTTAAAGCAATATAGTATTTAAGTTATAAGAGTGTCAACAAGCCAGGAGGTTAAGCTTTATTTAGATGGAATATATTTTGTGAATATGGCTGATAACAAGATTGTGGAAGCCCATTATGTGTGATTTTCAGAACACATTACTGCCTTGTGGAAGTATGATGTTCATGATTAAGATGATAAAGTTCATTACATTTTATTCATCGTCCGTGCGTTTTATGCGGCAATGCCTTTTTAGTAACATGGCCTCATTGCTTTATAGACCCACATCAGAATATGTTTTAGGTTGCTAAAACAAAACCCTGAGATAACAAAAAGTTAAGTTATGCCTAACAAACAGCATTTCTAAACAGCATATGCATTATTGATATAACTTACTACTGTACTCATGTTTTGCTTAAGCGAAACATTCCAGTCAACTATAAAGTGAATGGTTGATCTGAGCGTTTTTGTTATCAGGCAAAGGTCTGTGTGAATAACAATTACAAAATAATGTTCGGAAGATGTACAGTTCTTAGAGTGGAGGCACGTAAGTAGACAAGTTAATCATTTTTGTTGAGGTTAAAGTCAAAAACTTGTGCTGATTATAAGACGTTTTTATATTTATATAAGAGGTGATTATATGTATGAGTTTTAAATATATTACTTTGTCAGCAATTGTCACTCATTCTTGTTTAGTGTAATATTTGGATGGCTGTTTTCGATAATCCATATTACAATATAATATTTGTAAACTCGATGTCAAACTCGATGTTAAGGATAGGTTAGTGTATTTGGTGTGGCATTTGGTATTGTGTGTATGGTAGCCAGAAGATTGTCTTTGGAAGTGGAACAAAATTATACATTAAATCAAGTAAGCCATTGTGTTTTTCTTCATGTTAAATGTCAGACATTCTGCACTAGTAATTTGAACATGTGGAAAAAATTTAAGAAGTTACTTATTAATAATTATCATCCGGTTATTATACATCTTAAGTTACAAGCACTCTTAAAAAGTGATGCTCAGAACAGATGTGAAAATATTTGAAATGTTGAAATAGACAATGCTTTTACATAGATTTACAGTTTTACACCATATTTTTGACTTCACAATACTAATATAGAAACGATCAACCTATTCAAGACGTTAACCCTTATATCACTATATGAATGTGTCCTTTAACTTGGCTGTAGGTACACTTCCTGAAATGATAGGATTTTGTTAGGTGATGACTGATAGTGTGACTAGTGGGTTTAAGATAATCTTTGGAGATGGAACCAAAATCACTGTACAGCCAAGTGAGTAATTTTAAGTAATGTATTTATATGTAACTTTGAAACATTTTCAACAAATGTGTTTCACTATTGCTTCATTAGGTTCCCTTTGACATTGTCTTCATGTGAACCTGATAAAGCAATACAGAAACACATCGTTGATTAAAAAAATAAGATCATGCAGCAATGCCAGTGTGCTGTCATTTCCCACTTTTCTAAAAATATGTTTACTGTACGCTACTACATAATTAGTACCATTAGATGTCATTAACATCAAATAGTATTATTAAGTATGCACAAACAATCTCATCATAATAATTACAATCTAGTTTTAATAGCAAAAATTGTCCGTCTTGCTTCTTTAGTAGTGATCTTCTCAAACAAAGATTGCTCCGACTGCTGGTGTTATTAGCTGGGAGTTTTCTGTAGTGTGACTGGAACTGGCGGCTGGAAACTATTTTTTGGATCAGGAACCAAATTAATTGTGGAAAAAAGTAAGTGATTAAATAATGTGATAATAGAATGAAGATGACTCAAGTTTTGGATGGTTTTAATCAGCAGGTATAACAAATACAGGACATTTTTACATTCAAATGGACTCCTTGCAATGAGTTGTACTGTATGTGTTGCATGCTTATTTCTCTAGTTTGACATAATGTGTCTTCAAACAACTGGAATCTTATATTTGGTGAAGGAACTAAATGAATAGTGCAATACAGTGAGTATAACATTTCTGCACAGCAGGGCATGCACATTCATATTTTATACTTACAATCAAAATTACCCATCATTTTTAATTATTTCATTGACAACTGTTAGTGTTTGGTCAAAGTTAAATTATTGCCACATTAACACATTTTTAAATTGTCCAAGAAAATAGTGCCCTACAGGGTCTTTCAGAATGTTTAAGTAGTAATATTGATTTGACCAAGACACTCATACCCAGACTTGGGATGCAGTGTCAGAGTTCTTGTAACAAGAGGAATGGCTGTGTGAATAACAATATTAAGTTGATATTTGGAAATGGGTCTCAATTAAGAGTTCATTCAAGTAAGTAGATGTCCTATCATTTCAGAATTTGTTAACTGTTACTTACTTATCAGCATGCCTAAATGTAAATTTTGCATAACTTAAACACTGTTACGGTAGGTTTATCTAAAATATATTGTGTATTACAGTTGTAGTTATACATAACATGATTGATATAGCTTTAATTACTTTTATCATGAATAGACCGTTAAGTACAGTTTCCTACTTGACTGTAATTGCATAGCTGTAAACTTTTCATAGACTTTTTGTTACCAGTCTGATGACTGTGTGACTACTGCTAACAAGATAATTTTTGGAGGAGGATCGAAACTACATGTGCAAGCACGTAAGTCGGACTACTTTCAGGAAAATAATGACTTAATACTGATAATTGTCATTTTCTACAATGAATGGCATTGGAAACAAAAATATTTTGCCGCTTACAGCCCTGGCAGCTTAATTTAAAGTTTGTATACCCTTTTGATAGGGATGGACAATTTTAGTCTATATTAGCAATCTCATGCGGAAATAATTGAAGATGATGCATGAAATTGAAAATGATTTCGGGCACATAACTGTTCTCAGTGTGAATACTGGTCTGGTCTGCGTTTGGTAAAAGAAGTTATTCTTTAAGAAATGGTGGAATCAAGTAGCTAAATGTAGGTCTATAAAATGTATGTCTTACTATTTCCATGGCCTTTTGGTTGAAACTAACACAATTCAAGCTACTTTAAACTAATTCACAATCTACGTTCGTTAAAATAAGTTAATGAGCTACATGCTGTCGTCCTGTGAAAACCGGTATGTCTGTGCGTCATTAACAACCCACAATAAGCTGATTTTACAACAAAAAATATTTATCAAAAGCATGGAGGAATCAAGGTTCTGCAGGGTACGAATTTGTTAGGTGAGAACAGGCTGTGTGACTGATGGTTATAAGATCCTCTTTGGGAATGGTACCAAACTCACTGTACAACCAAGTAAGTCATATATAAATTTGTAAACTTGTATTGCATGTATATTGCTCACTTTCAGCAGGTCAAACAATTATATAGTAATTCATTTATATAGCATAGTGACTGGGGAAGCACAAAGTTGTTAAATATTCAACCAAAACAATGATGACATTCCTGTGGCTATATCAAATGTCAGATCATTAGTCGAAGCTGAAAATATAGAGAAAATATAACAGCTATCATTTACACTATTATCATTGTGTCAGTAGAGGCGATATATATTTTTGGGACTGAAACAAATTTGTTTGTCCAAAGCAGTAAGTTCCCAAATTAATGATAAAAAATGTAATGTCATTTCCTCAGTCATTTAAGTATACTGAATCTTGCAAATTGTACACGATTATAGTCCTAGCATTGAGTTGAATGATTAGCGTGATAATTGTAACTGGTTAACACAATGTGTGTCTTTAAACAACCAGAAAGTCATATTTGGTGAAGGAATGAAATTAACGGTTCAATACAGTGAGTATACATTTTGCATAGACTCCTTTTTTATTTACAGCGAAATTACTAATTGCTTATTGCTTTAAATGTCATGATTGAACATAAAATAAGTAAATGTGTCCAATAAAATAGTGCCCCTTTGATATTTTACTTAATCAGTATCGGAAAACATCATACAGTAAATACAATTGAGTCTTAGAAAAAATATTGATAAGTCTAAATTGTATTGTGTATTACAGATAGTTACATACACAAATAACAGGATTGATATAGCTTTAATTATTATTCTTATGAAAAGACTGTTAAGTACAGTTTCCTGCTTGACTGTCATTGCGTAGCTGTAAACTTTTCATAGACTTATTGTTACCAGTCTGATGATTGTGTGAAAACTGGTAACAAGATAATTTTCGGAGGAGGGTCGAAGCTACATGTGCAAGCACGTAAGTTGGACTGCTCTCAGGAAAAAAAATGACTAAATACTGCTGATTGCTATTTTGTACATTTTGTGGTATTTAAGTTTGTATGCTCTTTTGATAGGGATGGACATTTTGTAGTATATGTATATTGCAATCTTATACAGAAGTAATTTAAGGTGATGCATGAAATTGAAAACGATTTCTGGCACATAACTGATATCTTTATGAATACTGGTGAGGAAATCGTGTAATCAAGTAGCTAAATGTATACAATTGATCATAGACATGGAGGGATCTGGGTTATGCACATTGAGAGTACTATGGTTATGCTGGATAGGATTTTGTTAGGTGATCACTGGCAGTGTGACTACAACTTATAAGATCATCTTTGGGAATGGTACCAAACTCACTGTACAACCCAAGTAAGTCATATAAGAATTTGTTAACTTTTATTGCATGTAAAGCATTCACTTTACGCAGGTTAATTAAGTGTATAGTGTTCTATTGAAATGGTAGTTCGGTGGTATTGTTAGATAAGGAGAAATAAGTAGGTATCCTGGTGACTGGAGAAGCACAAAGCTGTTAAATATTCAGCCAAAACAATGACATTCCTATGGCTATATCAAATGTCAGATTAGTCAAGGCTGAAAATATTGAGAGAATACAATAGCAACAGTAATAATAACAGCCACCATTTGCCCTCTAGTATCCTTGTGTGAATAAGAGACGATATATATTTTTGGGACTGGAACAGAATTGTTTGTCCAAAGCAGTAAGTACCAAAATAGATGATGAAAAAATATAACTACATTTCCTCAGTCATTTCAGTATACTAAATCTTAAAAATTTTACATGATGATAGTCGTAGTATGGAGTTGAATGATTAGCATGATTATTGTAACAGGCTGACATAGTGTGTGTCTAACAACCAGAAAGTCATATTTGGTGAAGGAACGAAATTAACGGTACAATACAGTGAGTATACATTTTGCATAGAGTCCTTTCTTATTTAGAACAAAATCACTAATTGTTTATTGTTTTAAATGTCCTGATTGATGACACATTTAAATTATTCCAATTTCAGTTACTCAGCACAAGTGCATCATAACAACATATAATATTTAAATGTGCCCAATAAAATACTGACGCTTAGATATTTAACTGAAACAGTATTGGAAAACATCTACAGTAAATAGACTCTGAGAAAATTATTGATAGGTGTGTATCTAAAATATGTTGTCATATTGCAGTTATAGTTACACAACTAGCAGGATTGATGTAGCTTTAGTTATTATTATCATTGGTATGAATAGATTGTTAAGTACAGTTTCCTGCTCTACTGTCATGTGCGTAGCTGTAAACTTTTCATAGACTTTTTGTTACCAGTCAGATGACTGTGTGAATACTGGTAACAAGATAATTTTCGGTGGAGGGTCGAAGCTACATGTGCAAGCACGTAAGTTGGACTGCTTTCAGGAAAATAACGACTTGATACTGATAATTGTCATTTTGTATAATGAGCGACATTGGAAATTTTTGCCGCTTACATCCCTGGCAGTTTACTTTAAAGTTTGTATGCCCTTTTGATAAGGATGGACAATTTTTATTATTTTTATATTGACAATCTCATACAGAAATAATTTAAGATGATGCATGAAATTGAAAATGATTTCTGGCACATAATTGATCTCTTTATAAATACTGGTTTGAGTATTGCATTTGATAAAAGAACCAAACTAAGTGTACAAACACTTAAGTTATTGTTTAGAAATGGTGGAATCAAACGTTGGAAGGTGGAGAAATGGTGGAATCAAGTACCTAAATGTATACAATTTATCATAGACATGGAGGGATCTTGGTTATGCAGGATAGGAATTCGTTAGGTGAGCACAGGCAGTGTGACTGGAAGTTATAAGATCATCTTTGGGAATGGTACCAAACTCACTGTACAACCAAGTAAGTCATTTGAATTTGTAAACGTTCATTGCATGTATAGCATTCACTTTACGCAGGTCAATGTTTATACCTGTAGTGTTCTCTTGAAATGGTAGTTCCGTGGTATAGTTAGATAAGGAGAACTAAGTAGGTATCATGGTGACTGGGGAAGCACAAAGTTGTTAAATATTCAACCAAAACAATGATGACATTCCTACTGTTATATCAAATATCAGATCATTCGTTGACGCTGAAAATATAGAGAAAATACAATAGCAACAGTAATAACAGCTACCCCACTAGTATCATTGTGTGAATAGAGAAGATAGATATTTTTGGGACTAGAACAAAATTGTTTGTTCAAAGCAGTGAGTACCAAAATAAATACCATTTCTGAGTCATTTCACTAAACTAAATCTTGCTAATTTTACATGATTATACTCCTAGCGTTGAGTTGAATGATTCGCGTGATTATTGTAACTGGTTGACACAATGTGTGTCTTTAAGCAACCAGAAAGTCATATTTGGTGAAGGAACGAAATTAACGGTTCAATACAGTGAGTATACATTTTACATAGAGTCCTTTTTTATTTAGAGCGAAATTACTAATTGCTTATTGCTTTAAATGTCCTGATTTGATGACACATTTCAGTGGTTGAATTTAAATTATTCAGCACAAGAACATCATAACAGCATAAAATATTTAAATGTGTCCAATAAAATAGTGCCCCTTAAATATTTTACTTAATCAGTATTGGAAAATATCAACAGTAAATGCATTAGAGAATATGAGGAAAATGATTGATAGGTGTGTATCTAAAATATATTGGATTACAGTTGTAGTTACACAAATAACAGGATATATAAGCGTATATAAGTTATAGTTTTGTATTATTATTATTATTATTATGAATAGACTGTTAAGTACAGTTTCCTGCTTGACTGTCATTGCATAGCTGTAGACTTTTCATAGACTTTTTGTTACCAGTCTGATGACTGTGTGACTGTTAACAAGATAATTTTCGGAGGAGGGACGAAGCTACATGTGCAAGCAAGTAAGTTGGACTACTTTCAGGAAAACAATGACTAAATACTGATCATTGTTATTTTGTACATTTTGTGCTGTTTAATTAAACAGTTGTAAGTTATGCCCTTTTGATGGTGATGGACATTTTGTAGTCTATATTGGCAGTATCATACTGAAGTAATTGAAGATGGGGCATGAAATAGAAAATGATTTCTGGCACATAACTGATCTCTGTGTGAATACTGGTCTCAGTATTGCATTTGGTCAAAGAACCAAACTAAGTGCTCAAACACTTCGATTATTGTTTACAAAATCAAGTAGCTATAAAAAAGTATGTCTTACTATTTCCATGGCCTTTTTTGGTTGAAACTAGCACGATTCAAGCTAAATTAATTTAAAACATTTGTTCGTTGAAATAAGTTCATGCGCAACATGATGTCTGTCGTCCTGTGAATACCAGTATGTCTGTGCAAAGACATGGAGAAATCAAGGTTCTGCAGGATAGGAATTCGTTAGGTGAGCACAGGCAGTGTGACTGGAGGTTATAAGATTATCTTTGGGAATGGTACCAAACTCACTGTACAACCAAGTAAGTCATGTAAATTTGTGAACTTTCTAATGCATGTATAACATTAATTTTCAACACGTCAAACAAGTGTAATATTTCCATTGGGTATTCTATTTCTAGGTCAGTGATATCATTAGATAAGGAGAAATAAGTAGGCATCATGGTGACTAGGAAAGCACAAAGTTGTTAAATATTTAACTAAAAACAATGATGACATTCATATGGCTATATCAAATATCAGATCATTAGTCGACGCTGAAAATATAGAAAAAATACAAAAGCAACAGTAATAACAGCCACCATTTTCCTACTATTATCATTGTGTGAATAGAGACAATATATTTTGGGACTGGAACAAGTAAGTAGCAAAATAAATGATTAAAAATGTAACTACATTTCCTCAGTCATTTCAGTATGCTAAATCTAGCAAATTTTATATGATGATAGTCCTAGCATTGAGTTGAATGATTAGCATGGTTATTGTAACAGCCTGACATAGTGTGTGTCTGTTAACAACCAGAAAGTCATATTTGGTGAAGGAACGAAATTAACGGTACAATACCGTGAGTATAAATTTTGCATAGACTGCACACTTTTTATTTAGAACAAAATCACTAATTGCTTATTGCTTTAAATGTCCTGATTGATGACACATTTCAATGGTCCAATTTCTATTATTTTGCACAAGAACAACATAACAACATATTATATTTAAATGTATCCAATAAAATAGTGCCCCTTAGATATTTTTAATATTGGAAAATATCTGCAGTAAATGTACTTGAGTCTGAGAAAAGTGATTGATAGGTGTGTATCTAAGCTTAAAATATATTGGATTACAGTTGTAGTTACACAAATAACAGGATTGATATAGTTTTAATCATTATTATAATGAATAGACTGTTAAGTACAGTTTCCTGCTTGACTTTCATTGCGTAGCTGTAAACTTCTCATAGACTTTTTGTTACCAGTCAGATGACTGTGTGTATACTGGTAATAAGATAATTTTCGGAGGAGGGTCGAAGCTACATGTGCAAGCACGTAAGTTGGACTGCTTTCAAGAAAATAATGACTAAATACTGCTGATTGTTATTTTGTACATTTTGCGCTGTTCAATTTTAAGTTTGTATGCCCTTTCGATAGGGATATACATTTTGTAGTATATGTATATTGCAATATTATACAGAAGTAATGTAGCTTCTTACTGCAGCAGGGGTCGCCGGCGACCCTATTCACTTGCTGAAAATGCTTAACTACATCATAACAACATTGCTATGACAGAGCCATAGTGCTGCGCTAAGGGGTTAAGATGATGCATGAAATTGAAAATAATTTCTGGCACATAACTGATTTCTGTGTGAATACTGGTCTGAGCATTGGATTTGATAAAAAACAAACTAAGTCTGAAAACGGTTAGGTTATTGTTTAAAAATGGTGTAATCAAGTATTGGAAGGAGGGGAAATGGTGTAATCAAGTCGCTAAATGCATAACATTTATCATCGACATGAAGGAATCTGGATTATGCAGGATAGGAATTTGTTTGGTGATCACTGGCAGTGTGACTACAGGTTATAAATTCATCTTTGGGAATGGTACCAAACTCACTGTACAACCAAGTAAGTCATGTGAATTTGTAAACTTTTATTGCCTGTATAGCATTCACTTTACACAGGTCAAACAAGTGTTTAGTGTTCTATTGAAATGGTAGTTCAGTGGTATTGTTTGATACAGAGAAATAAGTAGGTATCATGGTGACTGGGAAAGCACAAAGTAGTTAAATTTTCAGCCAAAATAATGGTGACATTCCTACTGCTATATCAATAATCGGATAATTTGTCGATGCTGAAAATATAGAGAAAATACAATAGCAACATTAAAAGTAGCCACCATTTGCCCACCATTGCGTAGCCTTGTGTGAATAGAGACGATATACTGTATATTTTTTTGGACTGGAACAAATTTGTTTGTCCAAAGCAGTAAGTACCAACATTTCCCGAGTCATTTCAGTATACTAAATCTTAAAAATTTTACATGATGATAGTCGTAGTATGGAGTTGAATGATTAGCATGATTATTGTAACAGGCTGACAGTGTGCGTCTAACAACCAGAAAGTCATATTTGGTGAAGGAATGAAATTAACGGTACAATACAGTGAGTATACATTTTGCATAGACTGCACAAATTATTTTTTGTATTATTTAGAGAGAAATTACTAATTGCTTAATGCTTTAAATGTGCTGATTGAGGACACATTTCAGTGGTCCAATTTCAATTATTCAGCACAAGAGCATCCTAACACATTATATTTAAATATGTCCAATGAAATTGTGATGCTTAGATGATTTACAATGCTTAATCGGTATGGGAAAACATCTGCTTTAAAAACACTTGAGTCGGAGACAAATTATTTATTTGATCAAGGCGCCCAAAGCTCAGAGCAGAGTTCTTGTAACAAGACCACTGACTGTGTGAATGATAATATTAAGTTGATATTTGGAAAGGGGACACAATTAAGAGTTAATTCAAGTAAGTAGATTTCCATACATTTCTGAATATTCTCACTGTTCATCTTATCCATACTCCTAGTTGAAAAGTCTGAACTGTATACCAAAGAAAGTATTCCATTACAGTAGTTGTAACTGTAGTTACACAAATCTCATTATTTAAGGTGATAAGCTGATTTAAGCTTAATTACAAGTATTGTCATCAATTGATATAGTTTAATTCTTGACTCAGGAGGACATAGATTTGTAGACTTTTAATAGACTTTTGCTACCAGTCTGATGCAGTAACTGTAAATAGTGGTAACAGAATAATTTTGGAGAAAAGGTCAAAGCTACATGTTCAAGCACAGAAGTTGTTCTTAGGGGGGGAAAAGTCAAATTTCACTAGGCCTAAATGGTGGCTAAAATGTCTACTGCATATCCGTCTTACTGTTTCATGGCCTTTTGGCTAAACCATATGCAGTTAAAGTTACTATTATTTTGAGAGCTTTAGAGCTTTCATTTCTGCTTAAAACAATTAGGGCTATCCGGCAACATGTTGTCTGTTACAATGAAAATATTCAAAGACATGGAGAAGTCAAGGTTTTGCGAGGTAGGAATTTGTTAGGTGAACACAGGCAGTGTGACTGCTGGTAATAAGATCATCTTTGGGAATGGTACCAAACTCACTGTACTACCAAGTAAGTCCTATCCATTTGTAAACTTGTATTGCATGTATATTGTTCACTTTCAATAGGTCAAGCAAGTAGTGTTCTATTGGAATCTTAGTTTAATATTACAGTAGGGCAGGGTAAACATCATGATAAAACTTTATTTCGAGGTTCACGTTTGTCAATAACACCTTTAACTGTCTGTAAGTGAATTATAAGACATGTGTTGAGCAAAATCATTTGTTACGCGTGTTATCAGAAATTTCTGGTTCACTGCCAAATAAGCCTTCATTATCGATATATCATAATAAACCCCTAGTTGGCCATTATTACATGTCTTATTAGTCACTTATACATACAGTAATTAGGCATGTATTAGTGGCTAACACGTGAACCCTATTCTTAGGTGTTATCAACTTGAGCAAATTTTGAACAAAATTCAGCTAATACAGTGAAATTTTACAACTATAGGGCTTACTCTATATAGAGTACAATATCTGGGAATTTTCTGGTAATTTCTGGGCTGAAAATGTAGTAAAAGTAGGCCTACAATTGAATCTGTCACATTTTGTGCCTACTACTATCATTGTGTGAATAGAAACACAAACAAAATATTTTTTGGGTCTGGAACAAAACTGTATGTCCAAAGCGGTAAGTACCAAAATCTAAAAATTCAAATGTAATCATATTTCCTTTGACATTCAGCAGAAAATATTTATATATAAAATGTGTTAAATCTTGAGAGAACTCTTTACATGATTCTAGTCCTAGCAAGGAATTTTTCAATTAGCTTATTGCTACAGGTTGACATAATGTGTGTCTTCGAACAACTGGAAAGTCATATTTGGTGAAGGAACCAAATTATTGGTACAATTCAGTGAGTACAATTTTTTTATAGTGTGAGCTTATAGTGTGAGCACATTTGATTTTATTTAGAACATCAACATAAGTTATTGCTACTGATGATGGTCAGTGTTATAAAAAAACAGTAGTTGTATGTCAGTTATCTTAACTTCAATCTCTAATGCAACCAGTACATGTATTAATAACTGTTTTGATCATCGCTTCGTTGTAAATTGAATCCAAAGCATATAGTTACAGTGTTTTCGAGTTTTCGAGTAGCCTATTTTTAATCCTTAATTCGGCAGCTATTGCCAAACTGCAGGAAAGCATATATATAGTCAAATTCAAGGTGTCCAAGGTTTTCCAAATACATGGATATTTGGCAAATTTATCGTATAATGTAAGTTTTCTGTAAAAATTGTAAAGCTGTATCCTGACTCTGAGTCGTTATTGCTATATGGGGTGGCACTGTGTGAATAATTACAACAAGTTAATCATTGCACATGGGACAAAAGTAGTTGTTAATTCAAGTGAGTATGTTTTTTATATATTTACAGCAATATTTTAAACATTTAGAACTATGCATGTCCAAATGTGTCTTAATTATTCAAAACCAGGTATGTCATAAGCAGAGGCATTACCCCTAATATTAAGAATGTGTAAATTGCCATCTCAGTAATGTCGAGGTAGAAGGTGCAAGGGTGAATAATTAGAAGACTACTGTCTACTGATAGCTTTTTATTTTGAAGAAACAATGTGTTAACAGTAATCATTGTGTGGTGTTGATGATGATGCAATGACTATTAAACCTTGGATTAAATTTACCTGCATTGAGTCATGATAAGTGGGCACCTCTTCACTCACTGAGATACATTGCTAGTTCTTGCTCAGTGGTTTGGTACAGTGTGAATGACTACAACAAGCTAATATTTGGAGAGGGAACCAATGTTATCATCAGCTCAAGTAAGTAGTCAGCTTTAGTGGTGTTGACTTAAAAAATAGTAAAGGTGTATGCATTTACGATTAGGTCAATTTTAAATTACAAGATAGATGCTATATTTTTATCTAAGAAATGTCAACATCATTTTATTTCCATTTTAAGAAATTATGTTGTACCTTTATGCTTATGAATCATAACATTTTATATCATAGAATCCACATATTGTATTATCATTTTGAAAAGACATGCCGGCCATGTGTCAGCTGGTGAGGGATATGAGGCTAGGCCATCACACTGTGTGTCTGGTAATCAGAAGCTCATTTTTGGAATGGGGACCAAGTTATCCGTCAAATCAAGTGAGTAAAATGCAATCAAGGTTTCAGCCAAAACAAATTAATCAGAATGAAGAAATTGTCGCTGTCCAGCAGAAACGTTGTATCTCCGCTATTGTTTTTATGATTTTATATCCATTCTTAATTCATTATAAAATATTAGTTAATACTACTGGTCAATTTTCATTAGTATATACTGTATATATGATAAATTATTCCATAACCAACTTTCAAGTTCGAATGATTATTTTGAAAATAGTGATTTATACATTAATAAGTAAAAAACAATGAAAAGTGGATATAGAAATAGGAAACAAGTTGCATAGAAACGTTTCAGGAAAATGTTAAACCATGCTATATTACAGACATGTGAGTAGATTATTCTGGTGAGTTAACATTAGCTTAGACAGATGTAGTATATTGTCCATGGGAACTGCACGGTGTGACTGCAAGTGGCATTGCAAAGATCATTTTTGGATCAGGAACTCAGTTAATAGTTGAACCTAGTGAGTATGTTTATTTATTGTATACCTACATACATTATATTTCATCTTGTAAAAGGGAAGTCACTTGCGCTCTAACCTTCTTGGTGCGTCCAGTCCAGGACGGTATACAATGTAGAGTAAATTGGTCCACTTCGGAAAGACTAGGCCAGGGATAACTGGAGCACTCAGATACTTTTTAGTATTTTATTGTGGTGCAAACATAATGACTGACGTTTCGACGCCATGTGCGTCTTCTTCAGAGGACTAAAAAGTATCTGAGTGCTCCAGTCATCCCTGGCCTAGTATTTCCGAAGTGGACCAGTTTACTCTACATTATATTTCATGTTGGGTACATCGTAATACATTTTTCATGTCAGTACAGTACCAGAAACAAAGTTATCCCATTTGCATCTATGAATTACCCTAGATACGGTAGGCTTACGTTGTATATATAAAAGGACATTGACTAACACAGATTGAGGCATGTTTTAATACATTTTCCAATATGCTTGTATACAATTTCAAACTAAATTCTCATATTTTGTTATACATCCTCGATACTGTAGGCTAATGTTTATCGCTGGGGGAGGTTTTTGGTGTTTTCTCAATGGTTGTGTGATTACTGGATTAAATATATACTTTGGAGGGGGCAGAAAAGTTGTCCTAGTATCAAGTAAGTTTATAAAAGTACCTTTCAAAAAACATGATTTCACTGATGAATCATTACATTGACAATCCATCAATGGCATTGCTTTGTATAAAAATGTAACTCATTTCCGCCATTAATACTAGCTATGAAGACAGAAAGACTTCAATTAATACTAACTATGGAGACAGAAAGGCTTCAATTATTTTCAGGCCAGATGTTTTTCAAGAGAATTTCTTGAGACTCATTTATTTACTAGGCCTACTTTGAAATAGTACAGTTATTTCTACTACATGATGATTTAGATGGCAAAAATAGGCATCACTGATACAATTATCTTGCTTCTGTAATGCTACACCACTTTTTGTTTCATTGTCTGAAATGGTGTGACTGGCACCAACAAGATTGTGTTTGGAGATGGAACTAAGATTATTGTTGTAGCAAGTGAGTATAAATGCTTAAATTAATACAGAATATGTTGATGAACACAGAATCGGTAACTATAATCGAGTGAAAAATAATAATACTAATATTAACTAGTATGCACATACTTTTTTCACATTTTACATATACCGTATCAGCTCAGATGTATCTGCCAAACAGCATCTGATTTAAAATATATGAACAATGTCATATTTTCAATAACATAGGCCTACTAGTTCCACAAATAACCTTTTTGACATCCGAGCCAGACCTGTGATTTTTTGATCAAGGTCAAAGTAGAGTGTGACATCAACTGGCCTCACAAAGATCATTTTCGGATCAGGAACAAAGCTAACTGTTGAAAAAAGTGAGTATTAAAGTATTACATGTATTTTAAAAAGAACTACCAGAGTAAATAATTAATAAAGTCATAGATTGGTATTAATTAAATAGCTCAGTAAGAAACATGACCATATTAGATGCATTACTGTATACCCAGCTGATTCATTAACACAATACTTAATGGTTGGTTCCAAAAATATATCTGCAAAATATGAGGTGGCTCTTGGATACATGAATATGTTAATTTCAAACTTAAACATGTGATACCAGTCCATGTCTAGACATACCGTGTACTATTAGGTCAATGTCATAATTAAGCAGGTAAGTTACGTTATAAGTTAAGTCATAAATTATGATTACTATGCCTGAAAGCCTACAATGTCTGTCGTTAGACTATTTACCTTAAGTTGTATACTTAAATACATGTATTCAGGCTCAGCTAATTCTTGAAGTTTTGCAGCTGTTCCATATGTCAGCCTAATAGCTGGCTACTAGACTAGCTGCATAATTACATAAGCCATTCATTTGTTTGTAGTTCATCATAATATTCTCTTTAAAATACTTCATGTGCATCCACTAATAATGTATTACATTTTACATTGGACACTTTTTGCTGTTAACAAATTGGAAACGATTGTGAAGGGCTTCCAGAGTTTATAAACACGTAGGCTAAGTAGCATTATTGTTCAGTAATAAGATACAGAGTGACTACTAGTGGAGTGGAAAAGATCATTTTTGCATCTGGAACAAGAATGATTGTGGTCACTCGTAAGTTACAACATGGCAATTTAGTCTTTTAAAACATTTTTGAACATGTTGAATTTACCTTGCGCTGGCTACTGTCTCAGCTAAAAGATGCACAATCACAGCTTAATATGTGTAAATATGTATTTTGTATCAGGATGGGAAATGTATTGAATACAATGAAACTACAGGTATATTCAAATCAAAAAGTCAAATCAAAACTCAAAAAAATTGCTGTTAGTTTTTGTCAAAACAATTAGATGATACGACCACTGAATATTGTCCTCTATATTAAGAAGTTGTTGTTTTTAGTGAAAGTAATGTGTGTCTGGAACTGGATTGAACTAAATAATTTTTGGGTATGGAACAAAGCTACATGTTCACAGCAGTAAGTACGCCTTTTCCAAACGTAAATGTAAAATTGCTGTAAACAAATTTTAAACAATTGTGAAGGGCTACCAGAGTGCATAAACACGTAGGCTAAGTAACATTATTGTTCAGTCATAAGATACAGTGTGACTATTGGTGGAGTGGGAAAGATCATTTTTGCATCTGGAACAAGACTGATTGTGGACACTCGTAAGTTACAATATGGCAATTTAGTCTTCTTTAAACATTTTTGAATATGATGAATTTATGTTGCACTGGTTACTGTCTCAGCAAAAAAATGCACAATCACAGCCCAATATGTGTAAATGTATTTTTCATTGTATTGGAAAGACCTGAAATTTACTGAATGCAATGAAACTATAGATTTATTCAAATCAAAAAATCAAATCAAAACTCAAAAGAAAAATTGCTGTTAGTTTTTGTTATAACAATGAGATGATACGGCCACTGAATATTGGTCTCCATATTTATGAAGTTGTTGCTTTCAGTGAAAGCAATGTGTGTCTGGAACGGGATTGAACAAAATCATTTTTGGGTATGGAACTAAGCTGCATGTTCACAGCAGTAAGTACGCCTTTTCCCAAACATAAATATAAGCCAAAAGGACACTTCAAAATTATTATGATTGAAATTATCATCCAGCATTACCAAATATACCGTATATCCATTCATTCACCTATACTATGTTGACCACCTCTATGTTTCAAGGCAGTGATTTGACATTATTATTTTGTGTCATCATTATGTAGCAATTGTTGATAGTATGCATGCTTATATTGAAAATTAGTCTGCACCATTAAACCTGCTCATTCTAGGGTTACAGTAAATACATACAAACCCACACTTGGGTCAATACATTCAGCATTGTATATTTTTTATTAAATATATGGAAATACAAAGACCTTCTCTTTAGAACTTGTCATACAAAGTCTCAGATGAAACCCAATGTTTTGTTCAGCAAATGTGTTGTGCTGTTTCTCAGAGCATGGTATCGTTAACCACAACCTATGTAGACTTGCATCTAGAATCCGGATTCACCAAACAAGCATTTCTCCAAACAACATTTTAAAGGCATTTCTCTGCTGAGGTTTTGTCAACCAAAGGTACATGATGGCCAATAAACTACAGAGAACAGGAAGACAACATCACAAATATATATAACAATTTGTTTTCTGGCACATTATATGATATAATTAATATGGATATGGGAAGAATGGGGAATGGGGAACCTATTAGTGGAGAAATGTCAAATGTGAAATTATGCTCTTGAAATTACTTCATGTTCATACACCAATAACGTGTACATTCTACATTTTACATTTTTGGCTGTTAGCCATTGTGAAGGGCTACCAGAGTTTATAAACATGTACTGAAGGCTAAGTAACATAATTGTTCAGTAAAAAGATACAGTGTGACTAGTAGTGGAGTGGGAAAGATCATTTTTGCATCTGGAACAAGACTGATTGTGGACACTTCGTAGTATTTTTTAAATATTTTTTAATATGTTGACTTAACATTGCACTGGTTACTGTCTCAGAAAAAAGATGCACAATCACTGCCCAATATGTGTAAATATGTCTTTTGTATCAGAATGGGAAATTCCTTAAAATTATTTAATACAATGAAACTACAGGTATATTCAAATCAAAACTCTAAAGAAAATTTGCTGTTTCTTTTTTTAAACGATTAGATGATATGGCCACTGAATATTAGTCTCCATATTTATGAAGTTGTTGCTTTTAGTGAAAGCAGTGTGTGACTGAAACTGGACTGAACAAAATAATTTTTGGAAATGGAACTAAGTTGCATGTTCACAGCAGTAAGTGCGCCTTTTCCAAACGTAAATATTTGTTAAAATGACAATTAAAAATTATTATGATGAGTAAAATCATCATCAGAGTAAATGTTATATTCACTAATTTATCAAATACATATCCATTCATTCACCTACACTACGCTGACCAACACATGTTTCAAAGCAGTGATTTGACATCATTATTTTGTGGCATTATTATGTAGTAATTTTTGATGGCATGCATGCTTACATTGAAAATTAGTTTGCCCCGTGAGACCTGCCCATTCTGAAGTTACAGTAAATACATACAAAACCACTCTTGGGGTTAATACATGCAGCATTGTATCATTTTTGTTGAATATATGGAAATACAAAGACCCTCTCTTTAGAAGTTATCATACAAAGTTTCAGATGAAACCCAATGTTTTGTTAGCAAGGCAGCAACAGTTGCAAAACAGATGATAAAAACAATAGGATGTGTAAGGAATACATTAAACATTTTTTTTTCTGTCATATTACATGATATAATTACTACGGATATGTAAAACATGGGAAATGGGGAACCTATTCGTGCAGAAATGTCTGGATGGAGAATTGCCTGCCTTTCATAACTCCAAAGCATTACAAGTGTTATTTTAATAATCATTTATAGTATAATATTGAGGTGTGCTATTCCATGTGGGAATCATTCAGTCATGGACTGGTATCGTTTGGCTCCGATCACTTGGCTTGGACCATTCAGGCCACACCATGGAATAACTTGTAACAAATTCAGATAGGCTTTATCTTCAAAGGATGATGTACCAGTGAAAACATTTCTGTGTTCTACCTCCCTACCTCGATAGCATTCTTATTACCAATTTATCCACAGCTATGTCTATTGATATTTTTCAAAAAATTATCAGTAGCCTACATTTATGGTCCTCATAAATTACAATATTTCAGTAAAACAGTTGTTGTTACTGAGCATAGAATCATTATGAAGTGCTGAAGTATCATCTCACCTGATGACCATTGCAAATTTTTCAAAAAAATTGCTCAGCCAACAAACTGTTTTTTTTTTACCTTTTTGGTGTCTAGTGTGTTCATGATTACTGTCAATGAAACGGAGGTAATCAAAGCTTGGAACCTTCTGCCCTTGCACTTCACCGTGTTCACAAAAATGAATATTTAAAAAGAGACTGATTGAAAGCAAACTATAGCCAATGTAAATAGATAGTGTTGTTGCTCTTGACTAATGTTCCTTCTCTTCCTTTTCTTTTGTGTTTGTGTTCTTTAGAAGAACCAGCTGATCCGAAGTACTATGAGCTCCAAAAAAATGAAACAAAAGCCTGCCTGGCCACCGACTTCAGTTCACACAATGCAACGGACGGCAAGGCACCTTTCATGGACCACATGAAATTGGAGGCTACCCGTGTTGAAGGTGACAAACACTTCAGCAAAGCAGTCATCGTGCCAGAAGGTTACAGCTGTCCCACATCAGGTACAGTGATATGTTGATTTACACACAGAGAATATCTGGGAAACATAAATGAATTTCATAGCCAAAGAACAAGCCATGTTTGATTTTTCATTCATTTATTCATTCATCCATTAATTCAGTCATTCTGTAAAAATTATTGACACAATCATGGTTTGATTTTTGTTTTAGGATCAGTTCAGAAGTGCACAGCCGAAGATGGATATGAACCAGGTATGTTATAAGATCAATGCAACATTTCACAAGCAAAAGTACTACTCCAGTGATGGCACATTATTTGTGGTTATTGAAGAATGCCTAGGAAAAATATGAAATGGTTGAAATCTAGGCCTAATGTACATTATATTACATTGTATTTGCAAACCTGCCTTTACTCACATATGAACTTCCCATTCCCATCCCATTCCTAACCCACTGGGTTCAATATTATACTGGTCCACCTTTTGCAGCTATTCAGGCTTCAACTCACCTGGGAAGGATGTCCACAAGGTTGAGGAGTGTGTTAGGATAGGAATATGAATTTTTGACCATTCTTCCAAAAGCTTATTGGTGAGATCACACGCTGATGTTGATCAAGAAGGCCTGGCTCTCATTCTCCGCTCTAATTTATTTCAAAGGTATTCTGTTGGGTTCAGGTTAGGACTCATTAGACTGGGGCAGTCAAGTTCATCCATACCATACTCTGTCATCCATGTCTTTATGAACCTTGCTTTGTGCACTGGCACACAATAATGTTGGAAGAGGAAGGGGCACACTCCAAACTGTTCCCACAACGTTGAGAGCATGGAATTGTCCAAAATGTTGATGCCTTATGCTTTGGTGTCCTGGCTGAGCGGGACCCCTTCCTGAGAGCTGAGAGACTGAGAGCCAAGCCTTCTCAATCCACATCAGTGTGTGACTTCACCAATGCGCCTTTGGAAGAATGGTCAAAAATCCCTGTAAACACACTCGTCAACCTTGTGGACAGCCTTCCCAGATGAGTTGAAGCTGTAACAGCTGCAGATGGTGAACCGATAGCATATTGAACCCTATGGGTTAGGAATGGGATGGCAGTATATTTTTGGTAATAGTAATAGTAAGATTGGTAATAGACTAGATTAACGGCATTTGTTTGATGGATGATCTAATTTAATTGTAATCAGGAAACCTGTTTGATGTGGTTTTGTTTTATGTTTGTATTCCTAATTATTTTGTCTTTTGTTTTTTCCCCCCTAGATGCAAAAATGAACTTTTTGTCTCTGAGTGTTCTGTGTCTACGCATCCTCTTCCTGAAAACCATTGTGTTCAATGTCTTGATGACCATCCGGGTCTTTATGAGGTAAGAAAAAACATACACACACACACACACAGACACGTGCACGCACACACACACACACACACACACACACACACACACACACACACACACACACACACACACACACACACACACACACACACACACACACACACACACACACACATTAATTAATTTTAATTTGTTTGTTTGTTTGTTTCTACAGATAACCGTGCTATAGTCATCAAAAGAAGACGTCTGTTGACCTGCATGGCCTGTGACAAATTCACCGTCAACAACTGACATGATTGTCAGCATTTCACATTTGATCACGTAATTTAGCAGACATTTGTGATGATCTTATGCAGTTCAATGGAACCATTCATTCAGTTATTCATTCAACCATAGCAAACCATCATATCGTCATGCAATGCTTATTATTTACCCAACTAATGAGGCTATGCAGTGTACATAAAAAAATAGAGAATGCCAGTTATGGTGCCATGTTGTCAACATGTACTAGTGTATATTGTAATGGCTGCTTCTTGTATTTTATTACTTAGGAGTTTTATTCACTTTTATTCATTTTTGCAGCTTGTTATTATTTCATTATATAAATGATGTAACATGGTCCTCAGTGTCTGTAAAAAAAGAGTTTAAAATAAAATGTTTTATTATTACAAAAACTGTTTCCTGCTTGTACAATGACTCAGTCACTTTTACCATGGATGCACCACTTCATTATGATGAAAATATCGCTTAATTGTTGTGAAGCCGGATCCCAAGACTATGTCTACCTACATAGTTGGGCTTAATACAGATAAGCCCACTGATAGTTTTCACTAGCAAGTGAAGCCACTGATGCGATTTCGCCATTCATTTTATTTTCTGCTAAAGTAGTTTGATCTGATGACACCCCTTTCCCACTTAATCTTGTGCTGACATTAGGAATTGATTACAGCTTCCTTTTTGGGGCATCTTGCTCATACTGTAGACATATGGTAGGCCTGTTCACATGCCTGTGTAAAACTGTAGTGCAGGCTATCAGAAAGGGAAATAATCAGGTATGGTAATACTTGCCAAATAATTACATATGTCCTGAGCTGTTGTTAACTCACTGATGTGTTTATTTAATTTAAGTGAAGTGCGTACCTCAAGCCCCATAATGCACGCCGTACCTCTTGTGGCATAATGTAATCAGGGCTGTAGTGGAGGGTAAACGCACGTAAACGCCGTTTACGCACCTCTGGAATTTAGGAAATAGCGTTTACCCACCTCTAAATAGCGTTAACCCACCTCTAAATAGCGTTTACGCAGCTCTTAATGGCAATTACGCACGTCAAAGTTCCCTGCACCTTGTGATCTGCCGTTGGAATAATCCAAAATAAATTTGGTGTCATTTAAAAAATATTGTTGAACATAGGCCTGCTTAACGCTTTAGTAGGAATCATTTTCATCTGCTCTGTATTCGGGTATGTGACCTTCCAATCAGTGCCTTTCGGCTGCGGCAGCGACACCAATCAGGATCCAGGGAATATGTAAACACATAGGCCTAGGCCTACACGTTGTGCAGTTGCCTGCCTGCATAGTTAATCATAGTTAATCATCATGGATAGGGTGACCAGACGTCCTCTTTTTCCCTACTTTTGAGACCTAAAAAATGTGCGGGGGGATTTCAGAAATTGCCGGGATTTCGTTGGACTGCCTGAAATATAGACCTAATTCATCTGCATTGTAATGTTCATTCCGTTCCATTTGACTCCACTGCCGGTTTCTCTCTACCGTTCGCAAATTAGTCACGCCCTTCTCATCAAATCTAGCCACTTCGCACCGTGTGTCCGAAAGAAGTAGGGGACAAGCCAGTGCGCCCCATGTAAAGCGAAAGCGCATCTGTCCGCCGGTTCTACGGACGGCAATGCCGATAGAAACGCAAATGCACGTTCGCGCGGTGGAGTTGAAAAACAAAAAAATCCCGCGTGTGAAGCCAGGTATGAAAGTAACCTAACACAGTAACACCACAAAATCCATCATTTAGGGAGGTACACGTTTTGTTACACCTTGTCACTAATATTCTTTCATGATCTGACATTTCCAAGTTCTTTGCAAAAGCAAGTTCTCAGAGCTAGAAGGACTCATTCCTGAGTTAAGAAATTAAGCTTCTTCTTCATCAGCTTCTTTTTCTGTCTATTGCCTTTGCAGTTATTGATAACGCTGTATGGGTTAGCTTATTAATGGTAGGTAAAACTCCAGTTCCTCTCTTAATGGCTGCAGTGCCTATTGCTAATCTCTGAGCATGCCACAAGTAGCCTAGCTAAGTAGGCCTAATGGATGACAGTGGAGGGGTAAATTGTGAGCTGTCTTATAAACATAAGCCTAAAATGTAGCCTAATAGCACTTCCTTATCAATTCAGTTGAAAACCACAAATGTTGTGTTTTTTATAATTAGTTTCCAATGTTATATAGACTAATGCCATTCATCTTTGTGGGGAATGGCTGAGATGGGCCTACATGATGGTGAATCTATTTTTAAAAACCTAATGCAGAAATTGGAATACGCCTATGAAATTGAGCTGCATTGTTATGCTGTTGATCTACTCCAATAGGCTATAGGTGTTAGGCCTACTATCTAGGATTGTAACAAAGGCACACTCTGCATCATATGATCACACAAATTATGTGATAGGCCTAATAGGCCTAACTGAAGAGATATTAAATGTCATTTATAGTAGACAAATGAATGTGCATGCCAAAAAGTTCTAGTGTCTTTTAAACAAATAACCATTTTGGATGCATTGATACCGATACTTTATACACTGAAAGAAAAGTTATTTCAGATATACATGATAATATCATGGACATCGGTTGCACATGTTATTTTCATGTTTCCTAAAAATAATGTATTCATGTCATTCAAACATGATATTGGCTTATAGAACAAACATGATATTTTCATGTTAATATTTTATGTATTATTTCAGTTCTTATTTCATGTATAATACATGTTTCTGCTTTGCAAGAAACATGTTTTTTTCATGTTTCATTTACATGATAATATCATGGACATCGGTTGCACATGTTATTATCCTGTTTCCTGAAAATAATGTTTTCATGTCATTTGAACATGATATCAGTCAGTTTACAGTGTATGACAGTATATGAATGTCTGATAAGTAGCAATATATATGGCACATAAAAACATGATTTTATAAAATATATAAAACATTTACATAAACATAATTTCTGTGCTAACTTAACACAGAAATTGTTTTGATGTAAATATTTTATTTTATGTATAAAACCATGTTTTTATGTCCTATATATATTGCTACTTGATCAGACGCTCATATACGGTCATACACTGTAAACAGATATATCATGTTTATATTGTTATATATTGCTACTTGGTCAACCAATATTTACATGCTTTTATACTTGAGAATGAAGAGACTTAAACTGACTTAAAACTGCAGGTTTTTTAATTATGATTATTTCATCAAATACACTTTCCAACGGTACTCAACAGCTTAACTCATTCAGTTAAAAGTGACTGACACCCCCAATATGCCAAGTCATTTTGGAGAGAGAGAGAGAGAGAGAGAGAGAGAGAGAGAGAGAGAGAGAGAGAGAGAGAGAGAGAGAGAGAGAGAGAGAGAGAGAGAGAGAGAGAGAGCATTAAATGCACACACAAAACTACATCCAAGAAGATAAAAGGCACCTTCATTTCAAAACATTCATTATGATTGTACCAAAACATACAAGCACTTGCCAACAGCTTTGAGAGAACAAAAGGAAATGTCAATGGGGAGCTGCATAGATAGATAGATAGATAGATAGATAGATAGACAAATTCTGTAGACAGTAGTAAAGTTTTAGTTCAGGGACATAACTTTAGGCTACTTCACAATGAAAACTCCAATGTATTTCCAATTCATTTTGAACAGCCAGATCATGGAAGACCCTTCAGGTACATTACGTAGACAAATGTTGAAAATTAACTCTTGTCAAAGTATCTAAAAAGCAATGACCTCCTAAATGCACACAAATTCTGTAGACCTTAGTCAAATTTTAGTCCAGGGACATGACTTCAAGCTATTTGACAGTGAGACCCAATATGCAAATTGAACTTTTCCAACAGAACACTTAGCCAAGTCATTCATTTCGTTCGGGCTTGCTCTGCTCTCTCAGTCTCTTCCAGTATGATTGTGTGTGTGTGTGTGTGTGTGTGTGTGTGTGTGTGTGTGTGTGTGTTTTGAATGCTTGCTCTGAGGTGAGGCTCAGTCTCTTCCAGTACGAGTGTGTGTGTGTGTGTGTTTTGAATGCTTGCTCTGAGCTGAGGCCCAGTCTCTTCCAGTACGAGTGTGTGTGTGTGTGTGTGTGTGTTTTGAATGCTTGCTCCGAGGCTCAGTCTCTTCCAGTACGTGTGTGTGTGTGTGTGTGTGTGTGTGTGTGTGTGTGTGTGTGTGTGTGTGTGTGTGTGTGTGTGTGTGTGTGTGTGTGTGTGTGTTTTGAATGCTTGCTCCGAGGCTCAGTCTCTTCCAGTACGTGTGTGTGTGTGTGTGTGTGTGTGTGTGTGTGTGTGTGTGTGTGTGTGTGTGTGTGTGTGTGTGTGTGTGTGTTTTGAATTCTTGCTCCGAGGCTCAGTCTCTTCCAGTATGTGTGTGTGTGTGTGTGTGTGTTTTGAATGCTTGCTCCGAGGCTCAGTCTCTTCCAGTACGTGTGTGTGTGTGTGTGTGTGTGTGTGTGTGTGTGTGTGTGTGTGTGTGTGTGTGTGTGTGTGTGTGTGTGTGTGTGTTTTAAATGAGTTGGTTTTTCAGTACCTGAACCTTTTTGGACAGCATGGTGCCTTCCAGCTCCATGATAATTTTCTGCAGGACTTCAAAAGTGCGCTTGAGGCCGTCGGGGTAGTTCAGATTTAGGGCGTAAATCAATCCAAACAACAACGCGACAGCCAATGGCACATTATCCACATCCTGCAACACCTGCTGGCCTTCCAAAATGATGCCAATGTCATCTGCTTTGCTGGTGGCATCTGCTTTGACGATGTAGATCCCTACAGTCGTTTCCTCCATTCCCTCTTGCACTTGGATTTCGTCTTGTGCCTGCAGAGGGAACAGTCAAACGAAAGAGAAGATCAAACAAAAGAACAGTTGTTCAGTTGGAGTTTGTTGGGAAAATGGGTTAGTGTTTGGAGTTGGTGGTTTATAGAAGGAACTCCCAACATCCCTTTCATGGAAAACTCTACTTCTACGCCGTAACCTGTTTTTGGGCAAAAGGGAACGTAGCCCCTGCGGATGGGGTAGGCTGCAGGCCTGCTCACTTTTTGCTGAAAGTACTCAACTACCATAACATTGCAATGACAGTAGCGAGAGCCATAAGTAACAGATTCAGACATAACCATTACAATTTCAGTGACAGTAAGGTTAAAACATAGGCTCTGCGCTATGGAGGTTAGAGAGAGAGAGGGCACAGAGAGAGACAGTGTGGCAGAAGAGAGACAGAAATAGTGAAGTGTGAGAGAGGGGAGAGAGAGTGAAAGAGCGAGAGAGAGGACAGAAAGACAGAGAAAGGGGAAAAAGACTGAGACGGAGAAGGGGCACAGAGAACATCATCACCTTGCGACATGCACAGCACACTGCTTGTACTCACCACAAACGCGCGAAGTAGACATTTGGGGTCTTCATTGAGGTACACACACAACGCCTTCAGGATGCATTCACGTCCTCCATCAACATCATCCTGCATCAAGGAAGGATACATTATTTTATGGAATTTTAACAAGGAACACACACAATGCCTTCAGGATGCATTCACGTCCTCCATCAATGTCATCATCATCCTGCATCAAGGAAGGATACATTATTTTATGGAATTTTAACAAGGAACACATACAATGCCTTCAGGATGCATTCACATCCCCCATCAACATCATCCTGCATCAAGGAAGGATAAATTATTATTTCATAGAATTCTATGTCAACACTAATCAGCACTATCCCAAAATTCTCAAATTCTCTTACCTCAGTCATGCAAACCAAAATGTTCTCTAGGCGTTTGTCAATCTGTCCTCCTCTGTTTTTGAACAGCTTCAGCAGCTTGTCAGACAATATGTCTAGCTGGGACAGGAATCTCGACTGCAAGGGCATTGTAGTTATTCTCTTGAATTCAGCATTTATCTGAACACAAAAGAGACAAATCACATACAACTTATAATGCCAAACTCTATGCTAACTTCATATAGGACAGTGGTTCTCAAGCTTTTTTTGAACAAACGCCCCCTTGGCCTCATCATAAGCCTGACAACACCCCCCTTAGTATTAAAAAAGAATGCCCCCCAATAGCAACTAAGCACCTCTCCCTATCGGCTGTATCCTTCCCACCGCCCCCATAGAGCTCCCTACCGCCCCCGTTGAGAAACACTAATATAGGGCATAACTCGTCTACTTCAAAAATCGAGAGAGAGAGAGAGAGAGAGAGAGAGAGAGAGAAAGAAAGAAAGAAAGAAAGAAAGAGCGCAAGAGAGAGAGAGAGCAAGAGAGAGAGATAAAAACAGTCAGTCAAGTCTCTGTTTTTGACCAACTGTTGCATGCGCACAGTGATGCAAAATTAAAGCATTCCATGTCTTAAATGTGCATGGACATTCTGAAAACATGCATGAATACCTTGCAGGGCGACCAAAGTCCCGAGTTTGCGCTTCTAATGGGTCAGCAAATCGCCTTGCTGTCAGCAAAATGCCTTGTTGGAACGACTATGAGCGCCCCTTACAACGCCACATTCACCTGAGAGAGAGAGAGAGAGAGAGAGAGAGAGAGAGAGAGAGAGAGAGAGAGAGAGAGACAGAGAGAGAGAGAGAGAGAGAGAGAGAGAGAGAGAGAGAGAGAGAGAGAGACAGACAGAGAGAGAGAGAGACAGACAGAGAGAGAGAGAGACAGACAGAGAGAGAGAGAACAACAGTCAAGTTTTTCCGTTTTTTGAATTTTTTCACCAACTGTTTCATGCACCGTGATGCAAAATTAAAGCATTCCATGTCTTAAATGTGCATGGACATTCTGAAAACATGCATGAATACCTTGCAGGGCGACCAAAGTCCCGAGTTTGCGCATATAATGGGTCAGCAAATCGTGACTTGTTGGAACGACTATGAGCGCCCCTTACAACGCCACATTCACCTGAGAGAGAGAGAGAGAGAGAGAGAGAGAGAGAGAGAGAGAGAGAGAGAGAGAGACAGACAGACAGACAGAGAGAGAGACAGACAGACAGACAGACAGAGAGACAGACAGACAGAGAGAGAGATGAAAACAGTCAAATCTTTTTGTTTCTGATCAACTGTTGCATGCACTGTGATGCAAAATTAAAGCATTCCATGTCTTAAATGTGCATGGACATTCTGAAAACATGCATGAATACCTTGCAGGGCGACCGAAGTCCTGAGTTTGCGCATATAATGGGTCAGCAAATCGTGTCTTGTTGGAAGGACTATGAGCGCCCCTTACAACGCCACATTCACCTGAGAGAGAGAGAGAGAGAGAGAGAGAGAGAGAGAGAGAGAGAGAGAGAGACGAAAACAGTCACATCTTTTTTTTCTGACCAACTGTTGCATGCGCACAGTGATGCAAAATTAAAGCATTACATGTGTTAAATGTGCATGGAACATTCTGAAAATGTGCATGAATACCATCTACTTGCTGCACCCCAGTACCATAATCAAGCAAGACTAACTTACCAAACAAGACCAAGTTTAGTACAATCACACAATACATACAAAATAACGGAAAGATAATGACATTAAGTAATGTGCATTTAGCTGCTACAAGACAGAACTACCGTTATGACATGCATGTCCTTGGCAATTACGCGCCATTTAGCTAGCCATGCTAACACTGGTGAATGTAAATTTTAACCAGCCTTCGCTGCTAACACTGTATTACACAATATGGGGCACTGAACCTAATGTTCCCTCGAACTCAACATTTCGTTTTTTTTTTTAACTTTACCTTGCAAATAAGTATTTCAGTCGTCTTTTAATCTCCGAAGTGAAAAAAGTTCTTCACGATGCTAACAGACATAACTACCGTAAAGACTTGTACCGGTATGTCCTTGGCAATGATGAGCCAGTTACATTGAGAGTCTCAATGGCCAGTTAGCTAGCCACGCTAACACCGGTGAACGTTATTTTTTAGCCAGGCTTCCTACTGACATCGTGTTACACAATATGGGGCACTGAACCTAATGTTCCATCGAACTCAACTCAAACTCAACATTTCGGAAAGATATTAGTAATTTTACCTTGCCAATAAATCCTTCCATCGTCAAATAATCTCCGAAGTGTAAACGTTGTTCCCTCCACAGCCGATTCTGTAGTTACTCTTGTCGAGGCAGATGAGAAAGGAAAGATGGTGGGTGTGCACTCACGGCATAAGTGTGCTTAGAATCATCTTTTTTCTTCCAACTGTCAACTGTCTTCCCACAAATGACCTCTTGTACAAGCAGGAGAGAAACAGAAAATTTCTGGATCTACTTCGCCTGATTGCCGACCATAGCTGAAGCTGAGGCAATTTCAAAAGCGTTGCGTCACCGCTAGGGCAGGGCCCAGGCAGCATCTCAACCTCGTTTGAGTTTTTAATGACGTGTTTAGAATCAGATTGGGCGGAGATTAAAAAAAAACCTAACAATTTCATGTTTTCTCAGCATGAATTTATCTAACAAATTGTTCACCGTCCTGAATATAATAGTTCTACATGATTTATACATGTTTGGAGAAGGAACATGAAACAATCATTTTCAATATACTAAATAATTACTTTAACATTCAACAACCCCTGATTTCCATTCTTTTCAGTGTAGGCCTACTATCATGCCTGGCCTCATACCCATTTTCATACCTGTAGATACACAGATAGGCCTACACCGATGACACCCCCCCCCCCCCCCCCAAAAAAAAAAAAACCCAAAAAAAACACACATTGCGTTGCGTAGTGTCGCGTCGCGTCGTGTCACGGTCTGTCTGATCAAAAAAATCATAGTTTACCCACCTCTAATTTCACCACTACAGCCCTGGATGTAATATTCATTGAAAAGTTAACTACCATAGTACTGCACTACTATGACATTACACAGAGCCTTTAGTAATGCACTATGACTTGGTCATTGTCTTTCTGGTAACAGCAAATGTATAACGGCGTGTCTTAACAGGTTAATGTCTTATCATGCCATTCAACTCAGATCAGATTACTGGGTCAGATGACTAGAGTCAGACATTTACGCAAGTGTTTGCTGGTGTAGTCTTGCTGATGTAATGTCCCTTACGTTACTACAGTGTTATTATTGCATCTATAACAGTAATGATAAACATGGTTCAATGTACCAGGCCTGTTGTAGATGTTGTCCATGTAGGCCTATGATAGTCATGTTGCTCCACTGATGTAGTTGTCTACTGTGGGCAAGCAGACTACACACATACAGTACATCACCTGCCAGAGAAGCAGCCAACATATACTGGCCATAAGGGAAACTACATGTCTCAGACCAACAGGGGTTTGAGGATGAGAATAACTTAATTGAAAAAATGGGACTTAACTTAGAGCCATGCATCTGGTAAGACAATAACATGGCCATAGCATTAAGTATGATCTGTCCACAGAGCTGCACAGGGGATACAGTTCGTTTTAGTGAAGGTGTTGTGTCATTGTAGTAGGTAAGCTTCATATGCTGTTCATTCACTCCCCTGAGCAGTCAATGCCATGCATGCACCCAATTGGGCAAATAAGACCACTGGCAGTGGACCAGTGACATGCTGTATAGGCATAAAAATGCTGCATCGTATACTGTATGCTGTAAGGCACATTCCACCTCATTACTCCATTGCTACAAAATGTAGGCTCCTGCCAAGAGAAGACGACAGGGGGCAAAGGGGACAGTTGTCCCAGGAACAGAGGGTCCCCAGAATTGGGTTCCCATTGCATTGTATGTATTGGGTGAGGGACCTTTCAGATGACTTTGTCCTGGTCCCTGCCAAAGCTGTCAGCCACCCTGCCAACTGTCTGCTGATGTTTCATCAGAGATCACACATTATATCATTCATGGACTTTTAATATACAGTTGGCACCAGTGACAGGATGCAGAATAAGTGTAATCTGTAAGATGGGAGTAAGAATCTATTTATGCATTACCTCTCTGAATCAGGAGAAAAGAGGACCTTTAATGTAATCTCAATAGAAGTAGCATAAGTGCATAAACCTGAAACCATGTTTTTGGTGTGTTTATATGCTACTACTACTTCTACTATTAATAGTAATAATAATAATAATAATAATTACTACTATTATTTATTTATATAGTTCATTGAATTAAATAATGCAGCTGAAAGTGGTTTACCAATTTGGCAGGAACACAAAAGTTGGTTAGTCAGGATAGTTGTGGGATGGCCATTCTCTTAATGACCCTTTGCCAGGTCAAAATACAGTCAAATCAAAGTCAGTCAACAACCACAGTCAAAACCACTCCCTGAGCAAGGTCGGAGGGCCGAAACATGTTGGAGTTTTTTTTAAAGGTTTACTGTAACCAAGCTATGCAACGAAGGCTTTTTATTTTTGATAGACGGTATTTGGTATTTTGGCATTTGGTATTTTTCCTTTTTCTACTTCTACATTTGACCATCCAAAGAGCACCTTTTTGTGAGTCCAGGAAGCGCTATTGCAACATAGCTTTTTTTAAACTAACTTAGATCTTGTTTGATGTGAGATGTCCGCGTGTTGCTGATGATGTACAGTAGTTTAAGTCTTTTCAGCAATAACATCAACATCATACATTCAACATCATAACTGGTGGAACTGATCATCAATAGGCCCCTTGTTAAGTCCCCTTGAAACATACAGTATTGATGATTAGGACATTATTTAACAATTGTCGAAAAGAATATGATACCATGCTTAGTAGACCTCGGTCAACCACCACCCACCACTCACCTGTGCTCAAGCAAGACTCGTGAGCCTTTGGCTGTTAGCCCAACACCATAACCAGGTGTGACCCATTATATACTTGAGTATGATCTGACACATTCATTTCGGTTCCAGTTTCCTGTCCTGCAGGAAAGAAGAAGAATATTATTGAATATGTGTTGTGACTTGTCTTGGATTGTGGAGAAATGTAGAAATGCTCCTAAATCATCAGATTTCCCACAGGTGCTACAGTACTGTAGTTATAACATTCACCATTGCACTCCATATGAAACAGTTTTTTTCCACCATCTCTTGCAGAAAGGCTTTCTAGATATTGGTATATTTGCATTTACATTTAATCATCGTAGGAAAATGTCCTTCTTATCTGTCTATAGCCATATCATTCTCGTTCCTGCAGGGACCTCCAACTCTCTGTTCCCCAAGGTGTGCAATGAATTTGGTAAATCTCCATTCTGCTTTGATGCTCCCTTGTCATCAAATCTTGTTCAGTGCACACTTTATCTTGAAGTCTTGGTCTTCTTTGATCTTCTTAGGGCCTTGATCGCACCCCGCCCCACACCTGCTGGGAGTTACTTACTTATTAATCTATTTTTCTTTTTACACAGCGTAATGCATCCTTCACCATCTCTCTAGTTTTACTTTTACTTTTTAGTAGTTTTGGCCAGGCCTACACAGTACATTTTGCGGTGTTGGTTCAACACTCAAAGAGTTCATTTATGTCCAAATGAGGTCAAATCAACCCTCCCAGTGTTGAATGAACACCGCAGAATTTGCTGTGCAGGAGAAAGTAATCTGGAAGGGCCCTCTATACAATACATGCAATGTAATGAAGACCCAATTCTGGGCCTGGGACAGCCGACTCATTTGTCCTCTCCTACCTGGAGTGAGGGAATTGAAAGAAACAATTTAAGATTCATTATTTAATAAAAACGAACTTTGAAATCATGTATCATATTTATTATTGATTTGTTATTTGTTGATTGCCCTCAGAGATAAACAAGTCAAAGAGAAAGGGGAACAGGTGGGTATTCATCATGTGACCATACATGTTCACCTGTGTTTACATCAGCTATCTTGAGTACACATTATTACATATCAGTTTTAGCAAATGCTGATGAAGAGATTCAAAACAGAAAAAAACATATCCAGATGCACTACCCGACACATTAAATTCACGAGACACAGGTAGCATTTTGACACTTGATTGGCTCTCATATTATATTGCATTGGCAATGGTCAACACAAACCACTTAGCCACATTTGTATGACTTGTGCCCACTTTGGTACACAGTGTTTCCATTTGTCTATGTGAAATGCTATAGGCCTATGATGTATCATTCACATCCCACTGACTGCAGGTGATGAAGATTATAATACTGCAAGTGTGGTACCACTATTAGTGGTGTCAACAATGATCGATTCAGCGATGCAATCCAATGCGGGGCATGGACGATCCAATTCAATGCGGCAAGTTCCAGAATCGATGCAGCAATTTTTTTAAGTTTCAATTGGATATTTCGGGAGCAAATGAATGTTAAATTAAATAAAAGTACTTCAAAGCATTGCAATACTGATACAGACTGATACAGAAAACAGCCAATAAATTGTTGCTCAGTATCTGACTACTTGTATTGCCTCATCATGACTGATGAAACATTTGCTTTGCTTTCAGTAGAAATGTAATGCATTGCAATGCATTGTAGAATTGAATCGGATCGAATCGAATCGCATAGAATCGAATCGAATCGCTACCTCCCGAATCGTAATCGAATCGAATCGTGAGGGCAGTGCCAATCCTACTACTACTATCAAAGTACAAGAGAGTCCTTGTGCACAACCCCTCAATGCAGGTGCAGGTGTGAGGCAGGAGGAGGTGAATCAATGAACAAAAGTCAAGAGACACCGCACACTGCTTACTTTTCTTTACTTTATTTCTTGGAGCGAACAACGCGTTTCGCCCAATGCGTCATCAGGTTCGCTCTATAGATAGATGGATAGAGGGAACCTGATGAGGCATTGGGTGAAACGCGTTGTTCGCTCCGAGAAATAAAGTAAAGAAAAGTAAGCAGTGTGCGGTGTCTCTTGACTTTTGTTCATTGATTCACCTACTACTACTATATATAGGCCCTTTTCCACTGCCCGTTTTCTACAAAGGTCCTCGGTGCCGAAATCATGCAGGACTTCATTGCTGCTATGTAGTGTAATCACACAACAATGAAGTCCTGTGTGATTTCTGCACTGAGGACCTGTGTAAAAAACAGGCAGTGGAAAAGGGCCTTATTTTGTGTGTACAGGTCCGTGGACATGCTTCAATATGACAGTCTCCTATGATGCTCTACATGCCACGTCAATATTCTCATACATCATACATCTTCTTCTGTGATAATAAAATTAACTTAATACAGAAATCAATTTCTGCACATTTTCAATTATCATTTTGGCC
Organism: Engraulis encrasicolus; assembly: GCF_034702125.1. NCBI lineage: Eukaryota > Metazoa > Chordata > Actinopteri > Clupeiformes > Engraulidae > Engraulis > Engraulis encrasicolus. Next base: position 17,201,699 of record NC_085872.1, on the reverse strand, counting down.
TGCGCTGCACAAAAAGCCCAACATCAAATCCAGCTATTCATTTGTTTGCAATGAGACGGATTTGGTGTCAGAACACTATGTTTATGGACCATTCCGATCTTGAATCTCAATCTTTCAACAGCTTTCATACTGTGTTCTTTACTTTATTTCCTTTCAGATATTTTTTTCATATGTTCCTGTTTGGAGGAACCTCTGTGAAAGATGGACAGTGGTGAAGGAGGATGTAGGCGACTGTAGGAAAGTATTATTGAACGATACCAGTTTGGGTCTATATGGAATACATGATTCATAGTAGTATGTCAAAAACATCAGGAGGTGTTTACTGTAATTTGATCAGTTCATCAGTCATTTCAAAGAAAAAACTTTTTCATCTGAACTTTACTCTTTGCACCTACTGCATCTACACCACTGCACATACGTAGGCCTACATGTCCTTTGATTGTACTTCTGCTGTGTGTGCGTGTGTGTGTGTGTGTGTGTGTGTGTGTGTGTGTGTGTGTGTGTGTGTGCATGTGCTTGCGTGGCGTGCTGTATCAGTATGTTGGTCTTTTTTACTGCACGTGTGTGTGTGTGGGGGGGGAGTGAGAGAGTAAATGCATGTATCAGTATGTCAGTTTTTTATTTTTGACAATAAAGTAGGCCTACACTTTGACTTTGACAGTTGTAGCAAATTGTGTGTGGGCTATACGGTGGTCCAATAGGTTACATTCACGTATGAAAACAGCTGTAGTCACACACTCAGAATTTCATGCAGTCATCGTATAAAAAACATTGCATGCTCTGAGTGTGTGAAGGCAACTGTTTACATTGCTGCTGTTTGAAACAAAAAGCAGCTGTATACAATATTTCAGCTTTCCTTCACATGACAGCGAGTTTTTTGTAAAGAACTTGATGAACATGATTTTATAATTGGATGGTCATACTATACTGTACACAAATATTCAAACATGTTGAAAAATAATACCACCTAATGGGAACCATCAAATTAACACTTGTTAAATGAAATTAGACAGGCCTATATAGGCCGACTCTATGTACATTTAGGCCCATAGTATTTGCACATCGCCACAATTTTCATCTTTTTTGTTCTATATGCCACCCCAATGGATTTGAAAAGAAACAAACAATATGTGCTATAATTGCAGATTTTCAGTGTTAATATGAGGGTATATGCAAATCAGGCGAGCTGTGTATGAATTACACCAGTCTCCATATTCGCCTCCCAATTTTTAAAGGTGCACTGTGTAAGATTTGTACTTATTTATTTCCAGAATGCATGCTACCAATTCACTAATGTTACCTTTTTCATTAATACTTGCCACACCATCAAATGGGAAAATTGCACTTTTCATACATGAAAAGGGGGATCTTCTCCATGGTCCGTCATTTTGAATTTCCAGAAATAGACATTTTTAGCTGCAAAAATGACTATATTTGGTCCCTAGTACAAAATATTTGTATATTACTTAAGTAAACTTTTATGAAAAGATCAAATTTGGCAATAGGCAACCCCGTTTCAATGAGCAGCATAGTTGTACCTTTTTTGACTATTTCCTGCACAGTGTACCTTTAAGGAACCAAAAGTAATGGGACAGTCTAAAAATCATACATCAGACTTTCACTTTTTAATATTTGGTTGCAAATCCTTTCCAGCCAGTTACAGCCTGAAGTCTGCAATGCATAAACATCATTAGACGCTAGGCCTTAAACCCTTAGCGCAGCCTATGTTATAACCTTACTGTCACCAAAATTGTAATGTCTATGTCTTAATCTGTTACCTAAGGCTCTTGGTACAGTCATCACAGCAATGTTGTTATGATGTAGTTGAGTATTTTTAGCAAATCGTGAATAGGCCCTCCGGCGACCCCATCTGCACTAAGAGGCTACTTCCTTATGATGTTGCAGCCTGATCTCCAAAAATTCCGTGCTCCTGGACACGGATGTTAAGGACACGAAATCCGTGTCCAGGAGCAGGGATATTGCCAAAATTCCGTGCTCCTGGACACGGAATTGTTTTCCGTGCTCCTGGACACGGAATTGTTTTCTGTGATGGGCACACGGAAGTGCTTTCTATAGGCTATTACCACAGCACTGTGTTAACTCTATCATTAGAAAATACATACCAAATGCTAATCCTAAACAAAATAATGCTATAGCAATTTAAGTTGTGCCCTGACCAAAACATTCCCTAACCTTAACCTGTAATTAAAGACATATTTTTGAGAAATACCTTTTCCAGTTGGTTGCTAGGCTATCAAACTCATATAATGAATGAAAGAAAACTAGCTGTGCCCAGACCAAAACAATGCCTAACCCTAACCTGTCAGTAAGAAATGGTTTTTTTTTAGACAAAATATTTGAAATTAGAAAAATCCTGAGAAAACACAAGACTGTGGAAATAGCCTATAGAAAGCACTTCAAACAATTCCGTGTCCAGGAGCACGGAAAACAATTCCGTGTCCAGGAGCACGGAATTTTGGCTAAATCCGTGCTCCTGGACACGGATTTCGTGTCCTTAAAGGGACAGTTTGGTCAATTTCAACATGCAGTTGTATTGCTCACGCTACCCTTGACTTGTCAGTATCTGGTGATGCCACATTTTTCGGCTCAGCCCTTTCCGAGATATGAGCAATTCTAATGGGGGCAGCGTTTGTTTACATTTTTTAAAAATGAAACATAGGCCAACTCCAAATATTTTCCCAAAAGGTACTGCTGTTTGCTAGTTGTCTACTGATGTTTTATAACCTTTTGGATGTTTTTGGGAATAAATAAAAATGTTTTTTTGAAATGTAAACAAAGAGCTGCCCCCATTACAATGACCAGGATCTCGGAAACGGCTGAAGAAGAAGAAAAAAAAATCTCAGGCACTGACAAGTCCAGGGTAGTGTGAGCATTACAACTGCATGTTGAAATTGACCAAACTGTCCCTTTAACATCCGTGTCCAGGAGCACGGAATTTTCAGAGATCATGTTGGATGCTGTGTCAGGCAATGGTCTTCAGCTCCAGCTTCCTCTTGGACATCTCCTTTCTTTTCCTCCAACAAGTGAAACGCTTGCTCAATCATGCTCAGGTATTCAGGTGACTGACTGCTCTGTTGCATAGCATTTTTTGCCAATAAGTTCTGAAGCATTTGTTTTAGTATGGCCAGATAATGTATGTTCCGTAACATCTCCGAATTCATCCTACTGCTTTTGTCAACAGTCATTATCAATAAATACAAGGGAGCCAATTCCCCTGCATACCCACCTCGTCACTATGATTCAGGTCTGCTTTCAATCATGAGCAGATCCTTTCCTTGCTCATACTTTTTTCTTCCCATGACTCTCGTACAAGTTGATTTTTATCTCATCTGTCCAGGATGTCGTTCCAGAACTATGAAGACCTTTTTTTCACATGTTGTTTGGCAAAATCAAATCTCTTTTTTTGTACACCTAATGATGGCTTGCGTCACTGATGGTGACAGGATGCCTTTGGATCTCATGGAGACTTCGTAATAATATAGGCTATAGAAATGAAACCCTGAGACCTTTTATGTAGCCTACATCTTGTGAATGGGATAGTACGGGAATAACAAATAGGCCTGCCTGATAATTGAATAGCTGAGCAGCCTATTGTCCAATTACTTTTGGTCCCTCTAGAAGTGGGGAGCACATGGGTGGTTGACGTTTAAGGGCGTAACACAAAAAAAGAGAACGTTTTCCAATTCCTGAAAAAAATGATGGAAAAAATTGGAGAAAATAAAGCACTTAGTGGTCCGTGCAATTTCGCCTTATTTTTTTGCCATTTTTGGGAAAATGTGTCCTGCATCAACACATTGCATAGGCATGTCACACCGCAGGAAAATTAAGTCACACCACAGGAAATTCACTGCATTATGGCCATTTTAATCCTTTTGTATACATGACTGACATCTGAGCTCATGCTAACTTGATAATGATATTGTGTTTAATCTTAATATGTGTTTTTCATTTTCCTTCTATAAGAGCAGTCACACCACAGGACACCATAAAATGAACCTAAGCATTGCGTGACAGAAACATTGCAATATGAAGACATATTAAGAGGTTAATAGTCACCTTAAACTTCCACAGCACTCTCCAATAACTGAGGTAGTGACTGGTTAGGAGCCAGTCTTTACTAAGACCCTTGTAGTTGGCCTTGCAGCTGCCCATTCACAAACACTGACATACATGTCAACCCACAGGACGCAATTTGTGTTACGAAATTGAACTTGTAGTTAATATTACTGTCTTGAGTTTTTTCACATTCACATATCTTAAAGTTAATATTTATGCAATCATGCCAAATGCTTCATACATTATTCAAAATGTTGTTGGTTAATTTATATATATATATATATATATTATATTCCAGGTTTCATTAATGTTACAGTCACAACGCGGGATATTTGACATATAAACCTTTACATGAATCTTAACAAAAATGTTTTTCTCATCTAAGACTAATATGAAACATAATGTACCACATCTTCTTTCATTGACATTTGTTTTTCAAAGGAAAAATAACAGTTTTGTAGGTTTTTAACCAATGTTACGAAAAAACAAGGCGTCACGTCAACCACCCACATACAAAAACTGTTGCAATGTATATCCTGTTAATGTGATTTGGATGTGAACACTGATAAATGAACACATGGAGTCTGGGGTTAAAGCATAGCTTGTTTGTTTCACTTCAAATCCGTTGTTGTGTGTTATAGAGCCAAAAGAATAAATATTGTGCCGATGCTCAAATAGTTATGGGCCTAACTGCATACATATTTACACTTGTATGTAAATGCATATGTAGGCCTAGGCTATGGTGCACTGTATGTAGGCCCATTATGTGTACTGGTATGCTCCGTCCACCTGCTGAGGAACAACTTTAGAAACATATGCTTGTCACACTGGTTACTGTCCAGAAACTCTTTTTGAGAAATAACACACCAGACATCATTTGCTTGTCAATGGCAAAAAAAACAGGAGCCAAGAAAAATAAGCAGGTGCGTGGACCCAAAAAGTACAGTTCAAGGTGGGAGCAGGTTCGCACACTGAATAAGGCACTAAGGTCAAGCTTTGCTAACCTGCTCCCACCTTGAGATGACAAAAAAACCAGTCAGACCCACTGACATAGCCTGTAACTATGATCTGTTTATACAAGAATCTTACAGTACAAATGTATGTATGTAGGCCTATGTATGTATGTATGTATGTATGTATGTATGTATGTATGTATGTATGTATGTATGTATGTATGTATGTATGTATGTATGTATGTATGTATCTATGTATGTATGTATGTATGTATGTATGTATGTATGTATGTATGTATGTATGTATGTATGTATGTATGTATGTATGTAGGGTAGAATGCCCTAATGTGGGACGATGCCTAATGTGGGACACCTTAAGGTTTAAGGGGTGTAGCTTTGCCCCAAGTTGGTAAATGTTTACAAAACTATAACCAAATAAAAGCCCTATCATCCTGTTATCATAATATCATGGTTTAGTAAATGTATAGTAATTCTCCAGGGAGGGGTTACAATCAAGAAGAAGGACCCTGGGTGAAGTCCATCAAAATGGCAAATTGCATAGCATTTGGGCAAATTTGTCTTTAGGGTATAAATCAATTCCAATCAAAGCAACATTGTCAATTTTTTGATAAATATGTTGGATAGGTATATGTTCATCAGAAAATAATGTGTGGTATATACAAAATAATGTTATATTTTATTTTTAAACCATATTATTAGTGTCCCACTTTAGGATAGGTGCGTCCTAAAGTGGGACACAAGATTTTCCTAATGTGGGACAGTTGTAAAAGTAGTAATTTAATCAAGTCAAACAATTACTATGAAGTCAAACACCCTGTCCACATAAGAAAATAGATATTTAAATCTATATCAAAGGTGTATTTCAGTCTTTCTGGCCTAATCTACTGGAGCACAGCTATCAACACAACATTTGGGTCCAAAAACAGGAAGTTCTTTCCTCAAATAGAGCTGCCATGTTGAAGTGACCAATTGTGTGCAATGGGTTCAAACAGTCTCAGTCATATTTACCAATAAAAGAAAGTAAAACATAATTCATAAAACATGCTCTAAGTGTGTAGCTGATATGTCTTAAAGAGTGGCAGATAACATTTTGAATTAATATTTTACACAAACATGTTTTAGAGACCTTTTAATATACACTGTCCCACATTAGGAAACCGAGTGTCCCACTTTAGGGATAACCATGGTTTTTGACCAACTTACATTGATATCCAAATTATTCGAATTAGAAACACTTAACATGTTTTTAGAGGTTTTATTTGATTAGAGCATAACTAGAGGATGAAAAGAGTGTAATTTGTTTGTATTGAAATGTTGTCATTAAATTTTAATAAACCACCAAAGTTGAACTGACAAAAATTGTCCCACATTAGGGCAGTATGTATGTAGTCTATGTATGTATGTATGTATGTATGTATGTATGTATGTATGTACAGTATGTATGTATGTATGTATGTATGTATGTATGTATGTATGTATGTATGTATGTATGTATGTATGTATGTATGTATGTATGTATGTATGTATGTATGTATGTAGGCCTATGTATGTATGTATGTATGTATGTATGTATGTATGTATGTATGTTTTTGCCGGATATATCTATGTACTCATGTACTGCCTTAAACAGTATATTTCAGCAATGTATGTACAGGTACCAATATCAAACATTCTAGTCCATACAGTGACAGTGACCTGTTGAGCAGACAAGACCACGTGAACATAATGTTAATCAGTGCCCATGATGGTCTTAATGAAAATCAGTAGCTATATCTTTGAATCAGGTATTGCCGGTATGAGAATCATCAACTCCCTGTGACTGTGAGGAGTCGCTTATCTCATTTCATACAATTAGTGACAAACATCCGTAAGCTGATGAGCACTCTAATAAACTATTGATCAGAAATTAGACTGATTACATCTGAGATCATTGTTTTTTTGTTGTTGTAGCTTTCATGTGATAATTTATTCCCTATTGTCACCAAGACACCATCAGTTCAGGCAGGACATGTTGGATCAACTGAGTTAATTGTTCAGATGTTTTACATTTGAGATGCAACATTCTAGATGAAGGCAAATTGAGAAGTGTGTGTACGTGTGTGTGTGTGTGTATTCAGGAAGATGAAAGGTGGGATTCACAAACAATGGTGGCAATGCTACAATATTGTCTGTACTGGCAATATCCAAAACATTTCATGTCTGCATGTCAACGTTTGCAATGCAGCTTGCATTACACGAAAACAAGTGGAAGAGCAGGTAGGCCTAACATAATAATTGTGGTTCTTCTCTTCTTCCGGCAAAGGTGTCGTGTTTTCCACCACCGGAACATCAGAGTCATCTGTGGCGGAAACGCAGGCGTATTCATACAGGAGCAGCTGCAATTGGTTAGTATGAGATCTAGCGAGAATTCACAAACCCACATCCACAGCAGCTGTTTTCCATTGAAATAAAATCACTCCCATTTCCTTTCCTATATGTCTGTTTTTCTATGTCATGCCCACTTCAGATAACAGAACATGTGGTTTATGCTTTGGCGTGCTTAGCCTACTTAAATGAGAAATGAGGACACCTAGCTGCATTCCACTACAGTGTTACTGTAAACAATTATGATAATATGTATGAAATTAATATAATTAATTTATAGCTACTGTATTGTTAGAGGATTAAGTATTTTGCATCAAACACTGGTAATTACTGACTGATTGGTACTGTGAAAACATAAAGGGCCTTGTGTGCGAGGGTACATTGGCAATGTGTGTCATGTAAAAAGGCGCAGACAATAAAGTAACTGTACATATACCTTCATAATTTGCCTTGGTTTCAAATCCACATTCTAGCAATACAATTCTGATGTAGGCTCTATATACTGTTACAGTGGCTGGCAACACACTGACAATGATCGAACACAGAAGCAGTGAAAAGCATGAATACCTCTCCTGTATAAAAAACCCCTGCTGCTTTAACTTTAGTGTGAAATGTAATGCAAATCAATGTCAACACGCTGTCATGATGTCAAACTCTTTCGGTGAATATGAGTGGTGAAAGCAGCCTACAACAGAAACAACCCACCTACACAGTAGCCTATGCATGGAAAGAGAACATACCAGTCATACCAATCTGTTTTCATGCATTCACATTCAGTTGTTATATATGTCTTCCATTCAGTCACAGCATTTCTCTGATTGACTCAGGGCAAATGACTGAGACGCATGCTGTACTACCGGTAACTTCTTTTTACGGAAACAAGACTGCTTGGAGATCTTGCAACAACAGGTCCAATTCATTTGCAAAGTTCATTAAGTTGCTGTAATCCAACACATCCAAGAGGAAACAGTGAAACATCAGCATGTGTGTAGCCTAAGGTCACAAGTAACAGACATACCAAAGAATGCATGATTAGTGACGATTAAAATGTTTTTTTTTTTAGTGTGTGTGTGTGTGTGTGTGCGTGCGTGCGTGCGTGCGTGCGTGCGTGCGTGCGCGCGTGCGTGCGTGCGTGCGTGCGTGCGTGCGTGCGTGCGTCCGTGCGCGTGTGTGTGTGTGTATACGTGTACGTGCGTGGGTGGATGCGTGGGTGCGTGCATATGCATATGCCGTATCTGTGATGTTATAAACAGTGTGTGTGTGTTTTCAACTGTTTATAATCATTGTGCACTGGTTCTGATTTCATATAAAGAAAAAGATGATTCCTCTTGTCTTATAAAGGACAGAAATGTATCCATTTCCATTCCATGTTGGAATCCAGTGTTCAAACAGAATTGTGATTGAGTCATTATTTTATTGACAACAATTCATGTTTTGAAAGTCAGCTTGTATCTGTTTTTCTTGTATGTAATTCAGCCTCAGTATCTAATGCTTATTCTTGTAAGGGTTGGCATACCTCAAACTTCATAATATATGTGAGACTGCAGTTAACAAATGCATTTGATTCTAGACTTGCCCTAAACACACACGCGCACACACGCGCACACACGCGCACACACACACACACACACACACACACACACACACACACACACACACACACACACACACACACACACACACACACACACACACACACACACACACACACACACACACACACACACACACGCACACGCACACGCACACGCACACGCACACACACAGGGACATGCAGGAAGGGGTGCTCTGATGATGTGGTCAGTTTGCACTTTCTTCAGACTGCAGTGCAGTCACACAAGTGTTATTGTCTCGTTAATGTGTTTACATCTAGAGTCACCTCACCCGCCCTGGGATAACCATTTTGCACTACCTATTGCACTACTACACTGAAAGACTCTAAACACAGGACACAGGACAATCACCCAGGACTTTAACTGCACTGAGTATCTCTTATTACAAGTAACTCTTTAGTCTTTTGTGTACAGTACAAGACCCTACCCTGACATTTTACCGTGTGTGTGTGTGTGTGTGAGTGTGTGCGTGTGTGTGTGTGTGTGTGTGTGTGTGTGTGTGTGTGTGTGTGTGTGTGTGTGTGTGTGTGTGTGTGTGTGTGTGTGTGTGTGTGTGTGTGTGTGTGTGTGTGTGTGTGTGTGTGTGTGTGTGTGTGAACTGCTGTGAAAGGCTGATTGTACTCAATTGGGTGCTATACCCCTATGTTTACTGCAATGTGCAATGATGTATATTAGGTCTTTGTGTATTTTTGTAAGCTGACAGACACCTTCATTTCCTTCATGATAAATAAAAGTGCTCTACTCCAGTGGTTTACAAAATCAATTTTATGCATTGTATTAATTTTATGCAGCACAGTTCTTATCTTCTGTTTTTATACCTTATTGTTATTTTATTGTATATCACACCTTTTTATCACCTATTTATTTGAATGTGGTATGTGTACTGTCTATTGTCTGTCTATACTGTATGTTTATATGCTTTGAAGATATGTGTAATGTTGACCCCTTGAGTCTCTGAATCTCTGGGGATAGTAAAGTTGACCTTGACCTGACCTTGACCTTTCAAAGTGGGGGACCCCTGGAAGGCCGCAGCAGGTTTGCAGGGAAAGTAGTTTAATAATAATTCATGTACACCAAAAGAAAATAAGAAACAATAAGATAAACAATATTCCCAAAAAACTGCCTTGTAATAACCTATTCCATCCCTATTCCATCTCATTAGGCCTGTATATCATTATTTTATAAATCCCAGTGGAGCACTGACACACACACACACACACGCACACACACACACACACACACACACACACACACACACACACACACACACACACACACACACACACACACACACACACACACACACACACACACACACACACACACACACACACACACACACACACACACACACACACGTACTGCACTGATGAATGTCTTTCACAATCTCTCATATACTATACAATGCAGTCACTGTTCATCTCTACTAAAGACAGTGCTGTATGTTTCTGCAATGCCATACAAGCAATCAATGCATTTTTTCCCCTTATGGTTTTGGCTGAGTTGCATGAAGTGTCACCCTCAGCCTTTTTTGGCATCATCTGATCTTAGTATGGAATATTCCACTGCAGTTTGCTTGTTTGTTATGTTTTCTTGCTGGTGCCACTACTTACAACCTCTTTCTGTGTAAGATATTGAAACTTAGAATATATAGTACATGGCTAATTTAGAGACAACAGCTGGTCAACAGCTGGTCAATCTGCAACACACTGACAATGATCAAACACACAAGCAGTGACAAGCATGCAGACCTGCTGTGCATACCATGTCAATCTGCAAATATAGAAGGCCTCTGAAACTTCCTCTATTTTGATACAAATCATTAGGGATAAAACTTTCTTCCTGATTTCACAGCCACCAATAAAACAAATGTGCAATCATAAAGATATCTCATTATGCAACTGGTTTCTATGTAAATACCTCACTGCATATAGATGGGAGGAGAAAGAAAGAAAGAAGACAAAGAAGAAAGAAGAGCAATGAGATCTGTTTAATTTGATGCCTCACATTTTTGTGTCACATCACTGACTAAACATTGCTCTCTCTCCTTAATATCACATCTTATATTCCATTGAGCTCATTACAAAAACATTTGAAAAAAACAAATGTATACTTTTAAAGGGTGCAGCATGTTGTGCTGTGGTGTGTAGAGAGATGCTGGACGTCTAGACAAGCTGGTGAGAAAGGCAGGGTGTGTGGTGGGCATGGAGCAGGGGACTCACTGCAACAGCTGAGAGAAGAAGCCTTAACAGATCACACTGTAGCCTACACTGGACAATGCTAGACACCTCCTGCACACCATCTTCACCAACCACGTGCTTCTGATTAGCTATAGACTCCTGCAGGACTGACAGGTTACAGAGATCCATTGTCCCGTTGGCTATATTGTTAAACAACACACAAAATGACATCATCATGGGGGACTGGACTACAAGGACCTCCCTCCAAGGATAACCACTGCACTCAGAGACACTTACAACATGCAGGACCATCTTTATGAGGTCACTTTCATGCACTTGGATTACCTCAAGTCACCCCCACTAGGTCACATTATTCTCCATGCTGGAGTATTGCTAATTACTATGTACTATGTGTTCATTATGAAGGCTACTCTATGTACTACATGATATTGGACAATCTTTCAGGTCACATTGGACAACTGAAAGGCTCCAGAACATGTTGCACCTTCTTGAATACTTGTGTACTTTATTGTGTATTGTATTGTATTGTATTGTATTGTATTGTATCATACTTTTTCTTTTTTTGTCCATTCAGGTAGTCTTTGTTGTCATGCAGGTTGGTGCTAGATGTTTAGTCTTACTAATGTTTGAATGTATGTAGGTGTGTGCTATGATTAATATCTAAAATCTATTATGTGTATTTGTGCATGCTGTTGTATAGCTTTATCTCCTTCAGTAGGCAATCAATACAGTTCTATTCTACTTTACAGAATTATTAGGCCAATGTGTCAGATCACAACCATCACAGCCATCTAACTTCACAATACACTCAATTATATTTTATTCGTAAACTTTATTTCAGAAATTATTATACAAAATGGGGGCCATCAGAGAGGTTGCTCACAACAAAATGGTGTCATCGTCAGGTTCACATGGCCCCATTATGCATGGAAAACATCTGACAAAACATCTCACAAAAAACAACTTCGATCAACCACAGTGTTTAGCAGCGAGGCGTGGTGAGAGGGGAGATGGTTTGCAGCAGATAGGCTACGTATAGGGGGTTAAGTAGGCTGGAAGGACAGATGGGCTTCTGCGTGAGCGAGCGACGCATTATCTTCCACAGGAAGTGGTGGGTGCAGTACAGAAATAAGACATGGCGGCTCACTTCCTGCCTGCGTCAGAGACGTCTGTGGTTGTTTTGCTGCTGCGAGGCTTTCTGAGACAGGATGTGAGGCTGTGTCTTGGGGCTGCGTGTGTGTGTGTGTGTGTGTGTGTGTGTGTGTACGTGTGTGTACGTGTGTGTGTGTGTGTGTGTGTGTGTGTGTGTGTGTGTGTGTGTGTGTGTGTGTGTGTGTGTGTGTGTGTGTGTGTGTGTGTGTGTGTGTGTGTGTGTGTGTATGTGTGCTTGCATGCTTGTGTGTGTGTGTGTGTGTGTGTGTGTGTGTGTGTGTGTGTGTGTGTGTGTGTGTGTGTGTGTGTGTGTGTGTGTGTGTGTGTGTGTGTGTGTGTGTGTGTGTGTGTGTGTGTGTGTAGGAGGGGTGAGAGAACGGGGACATGCAGGCGGATGAGAACATCATGCACTGCACTTTGCAGAGAATAATGTGCATGAGCATGGCCCCCCTGAAATACAGTACATGAGTCAAACAATGTCACACTTTTATGGCACAATTTTCATTCTACATATGAAAAAATGCACATACTAGAACATACATTTGTCAAATACAACATATTGTTTATGGTGTGCAGGCTTTATTTTTTGTGTGACTCGTCTTGTTTTGCAGTAAGCCTACTTAAAGTCATGATGGTTAATGCAAGAGCAACCTCTCTGCAGTATGTGCAAAATCAGAAACATGCATGTATCAGAGAAAGAAATAAGCATTTAAACTCATATTTCACAACACTTTCATGAGTTCAGCTGCGTACAGTACAGACTGTCAGTGGCACTTCAGGGAAAGTGGACTACTTCAGGTTTTGTAGCTGTCCAACTTCACTAAATAGTAGGCCTACCCTCTGCAGATCACACACTTCTGGGGGGATTGTAATTTCAGAGCACAATGTTGTGTTGTGGTTTTGAATAAGACAAGATATACCTAGATTCCTAGTTTGCAACACAGATAGACTTTGCATGAAGCAAGTGCAATTCTGTAATAATAGATAGCACATACCACAATAATAGCCTACAATGTGAAATGCCACCATCTCTGACACATGTAGATTTAGTTGTACGTTTTGAGTGATGAATCATAATGTCCAAACATTTAATTCTGCACACCCATTAACCCCTTAGCGCAGCACTATGGCCCTCTGTAATGTCATAGCAATGTTGTTATGATGTAGATGAGCATTTTCAGCAAGTGAATAGGCTCGCCGGCGACCCCAGCCGCAGTAAGAGGCTACCAGAGTAGAAGGTCATCTTCAGTATAAATACACAAGCATGACTTTACTTGCAGAGGAATCAGTGGATTTAAAAAATAAATAAATCTCAAAGGCACCAGGTCTGCCATTTTGCCATTTTAAAGTGTCTATTGCCTCTTTTCCACTGCTGGTTTTCTGATAGGCCAACAGCTCGACACGGCGCGACTCGACCTCCACTTTTTGCTTTTTGATTGATCTGTGTCATGCCCATTTGAAAAGCAAAAAATGACGGTCGAGCTGCGCTTTGTCGAGCTGTAGACCTATAAGAAAACCCCCAGTGGAAAAGAGGCATAAGTGGTTAAAGGATGATTTGTCAGGAAATATGCTGTCCAGTGCTGACCATTATAAAATCTTTCAAATCATGGACATAATGGTTCGGCTGGAATGTTACTCTGTACTGTATGTTTCTCTATCGAAGCCTTAGCCAAGACTGGACGGGGCAACACAGTTAGTAGCACACTGATCCTGAATGAAATCTCGCTGCTATACTATGCATACACTTTCAAAATGACATAAAACAGAACATAAAATGGACAGAAAATTAAACAGAAAACATAGCAACAAAGACACCAGTGATGCAATGGATACACATGCTCATACACATGCTCGCGCACACACACGCACACGCGCGCGTGCACACGCACACGCACACGCACACGCACGCACGCACGCACGCACGCACGCACGCACGCACGCACGCGCACACACACACACACACACACACACACACACACACACACAAACACACACACAAACACACACACACACACTTCAATACTTTTATTTGCATCTTACCAGAAAGGCAGCATTGCAAATCCAAATAGCGTTGGAAGCAAAATATCATAGCAGTCGGTAAGGACTGATCAGAATCATGAAGCTCTATGCAATACATTACACTAGATCAGAATGGGCCTGGTTAATTTAGATTGTTTAGGGGATAAACATGGTACCTTCTTCACCATACTGCTAAGCATCCAATTATTGCAGGGATTGAGCAGTATTTGGCAGTCTTTTTTTGAATAGTAATTAGCCCTATTAAGTCCACAGAGCTGCAGCCCACGCAATGCAATATGTACATGTCCTAGGCTGCCAAACACAAGAAACACGCACGCACGCACGCACGCACGCACGCACGCACGCACGCACGCACGCACGGACACACACACACACACACACACACACACACACACACACACAGCATGCACGTGGCATAAAGCACATGTGGACCTAGATATGTCATTTGACAAGACACGTGTCTGTCTCGGCTGGTGTGTTTATATCCGTTCTGACAGCAGGGGGAGCCCTGAAGGACCGGTTGACAAGGGTTAGAGTGTGACAAGTGGATGGTAGACAGTGACACCTACTGGCATTGGTGGGAACATGCAGAACTGTTTTACATTGTGTAATATATTTTCCAGTGACCTGTAGATGGCAATGTTTACCAACATATGATCATCATTCCTTTCACACCAGTTACAGGATTTCTGCTGACATTTTTTCTTCGTTTAGTGCTTGTGTAGTAAAATTCAAACAACAATTCATTGTCAGTTTTTGGTCATCATAATAGGCTACTTAAGTCAATGAAAAAAATCAAACTTACAGTCTGTAACTTTGAAAATACCTGGCTACTGCTTGTTTAGTGCAATTGCAGTCAAGGGGAGACATATTAGTCCTTAATAAATCGTAACATAACAAATACGGCCTATACAGTAGGCCTACACTTGAATGAATAAATACATGGATTTAAACAAGCAAGCAAACATAAAATACACAGGACTAATCTGACTGAAAGATTATGTCCAAACCCAACTCTTAACACTCTAATACAGCCCAGACATAATTAAAGCAGCTTGACTGTATTGAACAAAAAAATAGTGTTAAATATTTTGCTGAATTCATTAAACACAGACTACTACAGTACTTGAAGTTTTTTCTCTTTCGAAGCATATCAGGACGTAAACAATGAATCTGTGTCAACAGGAAATGCCAATCCAAGTGGCAGGTGCGTTTGCAGTCAGGGCTGCTACTACAGTTTTAGAGGCCCAAGCATAACTGGTAAGGAGCCCCCCCCCTCTTAATTAAATAGTCATAATAATAATAATCTACTAACTAATAAATATTCCTATATGCTTTGCAATGTAATTCAATACTTTTTTCCCCATGATGTTGTTTAGTCCAGGGGTCCCCAACCTTTTTGGCACCAGGGACCGGTTTGAGTCCCATTTTTTTTTCGCGGACCGGTAGTCACGCGTAATAATAATAATAATAATAATAATAATAAATATTATTATCACCACACTATTATTATTAGGCCTATTAGTTATCATTGTTATTATTAATAGGCCTAATAATAATAGTATCAATAGTATCAATAGGGTCTAAAAATAAGGCCTAATCCTTTTCCTTCATTCCATTCAAAATGTGTAACATTCAGTATTTGACTATTAAACTGACAATTACCCCACTAATTTGTGGAGCCATTCTTGGTCATAGAGCTAGTGGTGCAAGGGAGATCACCCAAAACTAGGCTACTACATACTGCTACTATTTTTCACCATGCGAGAATAGGCCCTATGCGTTCTCTGCTCTGGCCATGTTCATTTTCATTGAGGGCATTTTGCGCAGTGAAATTCAGGGCTATTTATGACTGGGTTATAGGTCTCCTGGTTAAGTGGCGCTTCTATTAATTCAAGATCAACCGTTTCCAACAAGCAGTCGTCATTGTTTTCTCGAACACACGACACGGGGAATAGTTGGATGCTGGAGATGATACCGCTGAAGTTTGCCACTAGCAGCTCGTGCCCTCGCGTCGCGTTTGTGTGGACTGCTGCATAACCAGCGTTTGATTCTACCGCGGTTCGAGTGCCTGTGGTTTTATGTGCAATATTTTTAAAACGGCAAAAGGTTGCATGTCATCGCTTGATTTTCTGCTAACGCTGACTTTCAGGAGCTCCTGAAACAAGTGTTGGTCATTATTAGTTGCAACCACAAAACATGTCTCGCAACGCAATTACGTTTGTAACACAGCGTTGTCACAAAACTGAAATACAATAGCAACAAATGATAGAAGTGGATTTCTAAAATAGCTCCCAAAAGTTTGCTTCGCAATGTTCAAAAGCCTTAAAAAGAAAGAGCCGCCCGGAGAAGACAGCCAACTCTCCAAAACGGCCACCATCCACTTTGCATTGCAGCATTGAAATGTAAAGTGGGCGCGACCTCGGAGCATGCGTCTGGCGCATTTGACATTCAACTGATTGGACGGCACAAAGAAAAGTTTGCTTGTTATTGAAAATTAAAATAGCCTACTTGTGCTACGTCTAGGCTAATGCAAATATTAATATGGCGATACTAAAAGTTATATTTGAGATAAGTTCTGCACTGCAGTTCATAACAAAGGCATGTCTTCTGGATTAAAAAAAAAACAAAAAAAAAAACTTATGTCGTGCGGCCCGGTATCAAATAGTCCACGGACCGGCACCGGTCCGCGACCCGGTGGTTGGGGACCGCTGGTTTAGTCAATCTCAACTTAAGAGGCCTCAATTTTGGGGGCAAAGTGGTTGGTGCTCCAAGCACTGGTTGGTGCCCTAAGCACTCTGCCTACTCTGCTTATGACTAGCGGCGACCCTGTTTGCAGTATATAATACGCCTCTCACAGCACTGTACCCCTGTTGGCTTTGGATCTGGTTTCAACAGCACCGTTCCTTGACAGTAAGATTGTTTTTGTTGTTTTGTTGTTGTTTTGTAAATTATGAGGAATTATGTGGATATATCTGTTTGAAATTGCTAGACAACACATAAGAAAGATTTTTTAATTAATGTAATTTAGGGCTCTGATTAATGTTGCTGTTATGGCTGATTGATGATTATTGATATGAACAGAGGCAATGTTTGACCCATTTAAGCCTAAGGCTCCTACAGAAACGCCTGTTGAATGCCTAAGAACTAACCTTTTTTGGGAAGTTGTATTTAAAAGCAAGGGCCTTCATCTTGAATTAGAATGTGATTGGTGTTGTTGTTGTGGCTGAATGATGACTGTTGATATGAACAGAGGCAATGTTTGACCCATTTAAGGTTATGGCACCTGCAACAAATGCCTAATGTCTAAGCCCTTTTTGGGGAGTTGTATTTAAAAGCTAAGGCCCTCATCTTGCATTAGTGTTCATTCAGCTCTAACATCAGCTCAAATCTCTAGAGACTGAATGCAGCGTCTATGTCGCTCCAGGTCCCTATAGGTCAATGCAGAGTTTACGCAGCATCAGACTTAAATCGGCCAAACAGATGTTTAATATGTGCTCAACAGAAGCAGAAGAGAGACGGGATGTGGATGCTACTGTCTGAAGATGAGCTGCCATAGGCCTACATACATATAGTATTGCACTAACTCTATCCTAAACCTAATGTTTTAAGATGACTGTGATTGTATGGTGGAGTAACTTGGCAAGCTGCACAGTTCACCGGAGAGGACACATAGACCTAACATATGTATTTTAGATTGGTGACTTCTGTTATTTCTCAGGTAATTTGTTCCAAATGTACACTACATTGTATACAGTAGGCCTATATGATCAGTTTTTAGTTTTTCCATTGTTTCATAGCTCACCTTGCTGGCTTTGGCCCCATGATGTTTCCCTCTGTTGTTTTCTTTCCCTAGTCATGGCACAACATTCGGCAACAACAAGACCTGTGCACTGCACAGGTTTTACCGACAACGTTCCCCTGATTATTGCAACAAAAAAACCCCTGTCCCTGTCCCGACAATAATAGTATGTGTTGTTAATTTACCAATGTAATTACTAAGTAGTCCTCTTCGGGTGCTTTGCATGCCGTGTAGGGGAGACTGGGGTTGGTTGTCACACGGGTAGGTTGTCACAGTCATCATATCTCAGCCACTATAGGGCGTAGATCAAAAGTTTTGACACAGATCGTGTACATTACATATAGTTATATAGGCCCCTAGATACATAAGTAAATTAAGTTCCCTTTGTCTTCATAGTAGTTTATAATGCTGGTTCCCTCTAATGTTGTGGTTAAAAATGTTTGCTTTCTACAATGATGCCATAAGACGTGCATAAACCTATGCCATGTAATTGCCAATCTCCCCCTACTACAGTACAAGCCCTCTGGCCATGCCACCTGATTCTACCAACCAAACAATATCATTAGCCTATTGTGTATAATTATTGTGATGCATATGCTATAGTGTATAACATTATTGTTATTCTCTGAATACAGAGTACAAGACCTTAGGAACAGTGGATGACTTGTCCTGGAACTGGTGTCTTCTGAGTGAACCATATTGTGTGTGTGTGTGTGTGTGTGTGTGTGTGTGTGTGTGTGTGTGTGTGTGTGTGTGTGTGTGTGTGTGTGTGTGTGTGTGTGTGTGTGTGTGTGTGTGTGGTGTGGTGTGCTGTTCCATTGCTTTTTCAGGTGTGTGTTGAGAGCAACATTTATACAGCATTTATGAGGACATTAATAATAAAGAGCACTAGACATGGTCTCGGGAAAGGCACACACACCAAACCTAAAAGGTTTTCAAGGGCACCTATTAGTAAATTATGGGCATTCTTCCAAACAACTTATACCGGTACGTATCATGGCAGGCTTACAATTGCACATCTAACATGTTGGTGACCTAAAATCAAATGCATAACATCCTCTTAGTGTTGCATTTAAATAGTTGTAAGACGATTCTGATTTCACTCACACAAAGGGCTTTCCTTTTCTTCCTTGTTTGTATTCATAATGGTTGATATATAACAGTTTTGAGGGTCCTCTTATTTTCTCAGAAAAAGTGTACTTGACTTCACACCTGCTTCACAGCTCTTAATTTGTGTATTGTGTATAGAGAGGTATAGTCGAGAGAACTTGTCTTATTATTCAAGAAAAAATGGAAAATACAAAGCAAAGTCATGGCCATTGTCACTTGGATTAGAGGCATACCCTCAGACATCTACAGATTCACTATCTGGATGGTATTGACATTAGTGGTGTCAACAATGATCGATTCGGCGATCCGAATCGATCCGGGGCATGGACGATCCAGATCCAGATCCGGCAAGTTCCAGTATCAATCCGGCAATTTTTTTAAGTTTCAATTACTTCCATGGATATTTCGGGAGCAAATGAATGTTAAATTAAATAAAAACACTTCAAAACATTGCAAGACTGATACAGACTGATACAGAAAACAGCCAATAAATTGTTGCTCAGTATCTGACTACTTGTATTTCCTCATCATGGCTGAACATTTGCTTTGCGTTCAGTAGAAATGTAATGCATTGCAATGCATTGTAGAATTGAATCGAATCGGATTGGATCTAACAGAATCGAATCGAATCGGATCTACTACCTCCCGAATCGTGATCGAATCGGATCGTGAGGGCAGTGCCGATCCACACCACTAATTGACATATACGCTATTTGGTGATCCACAAATTATTATACAGTATATTCACTTCATATCAATATGTTGTGTATGAACCTGTTATTGATATCCTTCTTTGGCTATACAGTATGTGTTGCTTGCAAACAGTAGATAATTTTAATGATCAAGTTCATCCTTCATTATTCAAAACATGACAGAGCATCTCCCTCAATGTCAATGCCAAGTCAGCAGTTCTACTGCAAAGTAACAGTGAAATATGATAAAGACATTATAAACTGATTTTTTTTTTAAAAGATAAGAGAAAAAAGATAGGAGAGAGCTTTGCCGTGATATGTGAAAAATATTTAAAAGCCTGTAGCCTCTTACTGCAGCAGGGGTCGCCAGCGACCCTATTCACTTTGTGAACATGCTTAACTACATCATAACAACATTTCTGTGACATTACAGAGAGTCATAGTGCTGCGCTAAGGGGTTAATATAACATGGCAAATCCATTTTAAAACACACTATATTCCTCCCTCTCCTGTCAGGTTTTTGTCATCCCTCTGCCAGCTTCCTGCCACTGTGGGCCTCAGAGCACAGTAGTAGAGGGCTGAGTGAGACACTGCCACAATGGAGATCTTCATATCCACGCGCTTCACCTCCTTATCAATGTGAACAGTCGCCCCGGGCAGGGGATGTTCAGCGGTCCGGTTAAATCCCGATTCCATAACGAAAAAGATGAACTCCGGTCTTGACCCAGGCAGCTGTTGATACCAGTACAGCTCACTGCCTGTTCCTCCTGTGTAGTTGCAGGACAGGGAGACCGACGCTCCCTCCACCACATGAACAGCCTGTTGTAATGGCTTGATAACATCACTACCAAACGTGCAACCTGAATGAAGGGGAAAAATCATTTAGAACTGTAGCCTATATTTTGGGCGTAATTTAAACAATTAAGTGTCAGAGATTTCTATTTTTGACAAACCTGAGAATCCAACTTAATATATAACTGGTGTGTTTTGAATGGGAATGAATGTTTTCATAATTTAATGAATGAAATTATCTTGCTTACCCAGAAGGGCTTGGAGAATCCAAAAAACCTTTAGCCGCGTCATTCTGGAGAGTTAAAGGACAGAATGAGTGAAGCAAGACACAGAACCTCTACTATACTGTACTGTACTGTGCACCCCTTCCCTCTGTGCTGATCAGCTGGATGTGGAGACGCCACACGTACAAGTGCAGTAGCATGTGACAGGATGACAGCTTAATGAGTGGAGGTGCAAAACGCACACCAGAAAAGGAGGTGCTGGCAACCAGTAAAACACCTGAAAGAGGAGAGACGTGCCGCACACTCCCGAGTTGCAGGAATAATCTTTCAGTGTGACACGGGAGTGTTTGACACTTCTCTCCTCTTTCAAGGATGACAACTTAAGCCTCAGACATTTCCATGTCAATGCCTACTGCATATGACTGCTATGATTGTATACACTATCACTACACAGAAAAAGTTGATTTAGAAGGCCTACTGCATTTTAAGGCTTTGGATGGCTATTGCAAACAAGCTTCTCCTATCCAACATTTATTTAGGTAATGTTTTGCAAAGTCAGTATCCTTGTCATGGTTTAACTATTCAGAAAAAAATAGATATGAATGCCCAAGTAGTGTTGAGGTTTTGGCTACACAGTTTTTTCTTAACTCTACACCAATCATGGGTGTGCCATTACCCTACAGCAAATACAAAACCTTTTTAAGCCAGCAAAATGTGCTATGCACTCTAACAAGGGCAACAATTAAATGCAAGGAAGACATAATTTATCAATTTATATTTTTTTAGCAAGTTAGTCTCTTTACGTTTTCTTTTTTAATCTTCAAGCCTCAAAAAGTAGCCCAGGTGCTGCTGAACATGGTTTGGTAAACACACACACACACACACACACACACACACACACACACACACACACACACACACACACACACACACACACACACACACACACACACACACACACACACACACACACACACACACACACACACACACGCTGGTGTTGATTGCAGTGATGCACTGGTGAGAGGTGAAATCAAAGACGGCGGTTGAGAATCTGGTGAAATTATGGCTGGTTTGAAAACACCTTTTTAACATTTGTTTGCACTTGCTTTTATTGCCTTGAGACATTTGTCTAGCGTTACAGTTCAAATAGCATACATTTTGGGTAAGATCATAGATCAATGGGAATACAGTGGCTTCACAAACAGCACTGCACAGGCTGCCTGCTAACACTTTACTTTACGGATCGCTAATAAGGTGGTAATTTCATGTTCATTTCATAGTTACTTCATAGTTATTTCAGGGTAATAACTGTTTGTTTTTAGTAACAACAGCAAAATAACCATACAGTTTCCAGTGCATTGTGGTGACACCCTGATGACTCGCAGCACGGTGACACTTTGTTGACACACACACACACACACACACACACACACACACACACACACACACACACACACACACACACACACACACACACACACACACACACACACACACACACACACACACACACACACACACACAGAATGGAAACTGTATGGTTATTTTGCTGTTGTTACTAAAAACAAAGAGTTATTATCCTGAAATAACTATGAAATAAACACGAAATTACCACCTTATTAGCGATCCGTAAAGTAAAGTGTTACCGTTTTGTTCAGTCTGACATGCCTTTCTTTCTACTGTATGAAAGATGTATCGGTATGTCCTAGATGTCCAAACAAAGAATGTGGACAACGGTTGTTCACTCCAGAATGGCGGTCACCCCATAAAATCATGGAGCCAACTGTTGCTATGGGACGTTCTATTGGCTTTCGCTTCTTGTTGTCCATGTTCTTTGGTCCAAAGGACTGAGGGTACAAATCTATCAGATATGTCAGTATCAGTTGAACATCTAAAAAGAATCAGCATCACATGTGCTTCACAGACTTTGTGCATAGTGACATAAACCAGAAGGTCTCGTGGCAGATGAATGGAGAATGAGCTGGTAGGGAAATAGTCAAGGAAATTAAATTGACATTGAAGCAGTACATCTCCTTAAAGAGTCACAGACCCTATAGCAAAGAATATCTACCAGGCTTATACTATGTTTTAAGCATTACTATGCTCATTTCTCAGATTTGCGCCAAAGAAGGCCACCCATGGTGTAGGCCTACTGAGTTTTTGACAGGCCGACGTGTGTTTCCTGTCACTGTGGGCTGCAGGGCGCAGTAGTACACAGCAGAGTCAGAGGCTTTGGCAGAGAGGAGACGGAGAGACACCTCTCTCTTTTCTTTATCCACCTCCACAAACAATCCCGGGATAGGTGGGTCTGCAGGCTGTTTGAAATTTCCTTCATTCATTAGGTACATAAATGCTGGCCTTGACCTGGGATATTGTCGATACCATAGCAGAGAATCTGTGCTGTAGGTGCCAGTATAATTGCACTTCAGATGGATGGTATCTCCCTCTTTGAGAATCTCATCTGTTGACTGTGATGTTATCTGACCAGATGCCTGCCCTGCAGATGATGAAAAATACAGATGATGACACGATTTTAAATTTTCTTGAATGTTTAAAGTTTAAAGCTATAATACTGAAATAAATATTAACTTGAAGGTCTTCCTCACCTATGAAGAAAAAAAATAGCCAAATAATACCGCCAAGTAACATTTTCTTTCTGTAAAGGAAAAATAAATCAATCATCAAAGTAAGACTGACGCTCTGGAGCATGGTAGGGTATGAAGTGTGTTTGTTTCCAAGCCTTCTCCTCTACTCCCTTCACCTCCTCCACACCTCCTTCCTGTGACACATCTGTTGCACATAGTAACATCATCCTCCCTCTTGAGGGAGTCAGAGGCTATTCAAACTGCAGAGCTCATGTTACATGATGCAGCTTGATTTATTTCTATATTGGTTGTTATCTTGTCATCCTCACTCTTGAGGGAGTCAGAAACAATACCATCTGTAGGCTAGCAGACCACATGTCTTACTTACAGCTTGATTTATTTGCCTCTATACTGGTTGATGTATGAAGTGACTTTTTTTTTTTTTTAATTCACGGCCTCTGTTGGTAAGTCTTACATTGCCTTTTGTCTATTACATTGCCTTTTGTTACATTTGCCTTTAATTAGGCAGATGTTGACCTTTAACATTGTGAATTGAATGGGCTGTTTTTGAGGACTCCTCACTGCTTGGACAGAAGACTACCCTACAAAGTTATATAGTTTATCTATCATTTTTCAGGACTTTAGAGCCTAGACCTACTGTATAATGAACTTTCTTATTCATTTTTTAGAAGTACAGAGTTTACACATGATCTTTTATTTTACAAATGTGTGAATACAGCTAGCAGCCTAGATAATGCCAAATGAAAGTATCCCAAATTATGACAAAATGAAGATGCAACAGAACATTCTGCATTACGTATCCTGAAGGTGTAATATGTAGGGATATTATTTAACATTCTCCATGGTGTGATAACATTGGCACTGGTGGTTGCTTGCAACAGTAGTAGCACCAGTGGGTGCATGTCACCAGCAGTGCTAGTTTCTGTATTGTGTCTGTGTGTTTTTCTTCACTGTGGGCTGCAGAGCACAGTAGTAGACAGCAGAATCGGATACTTTAGCAGATGAGATGTCCAGGTAAACCTTGTTTTTCTCACTGTTGAGTCTAACATTCAGCTGGGGATCTTTTGTCTGTCGATGATCAGTCATTTGCAGGATTAAATTCAGAAACTCTGGTTTTGAAGCGGAGTATTGGCGGTACCACTGTAAGTTCTGCACATCGCCTTCATATTCACAGCCAAGAGTGATGTTTTCTCCCTTTAGGGCAAGTTCTTCTGACTTTAAGGGTCTTATAGAAAGACTTATGGTAAGACCTGTGGAAAAAAACACAAGTGTGAGCTTTCAAATGAAAGATGAAACTGTTTGGTATTTAATTCCTTGTAGGCCTATATGAATATTGGCAAATTAATGGAAAAAGTGCACTACTCACTAAATATTAAAAAAGAGACCTAACATTTCTTACCTACAAATGTTGTCAAAATCAGGTAGCTGAGGAACATCTTTGTACTTCTGTGTAGCCTATGTGAAGGTATGAGGGAAAGCTTTTTTGCTGAGAGTTCTCTTCATCTCAATAGGCCACTCCCTTTGCTTCAGTGTCCTGACTGACATTTGTAAAAGGTGCTACACTTGTCAAAAATAGACACAGTTCATTACAGCCTTCAAAAACATTGATGTACAGTATATTGACCAGTAGTGACCATTTGAAGAGTTCAGATACAAAACCCCCTAAGTGCCTTTTCAGAAACATTTCATAATTCATTTTTATGTAATACAAATCTATCAACATTGCATATCTTTCATTTATTTAGCCTATGTAATATAAATGTGTATATGTATTATGAAGTAGGCTACATGAATGTAAACCAAACCAACAACGGGGTTCCCTAAAAATATAGAAGTGCAGTTCTTCAGAATTGGAGTTAGGGTTTTTTGCATCTGAACTATTCATTTTTGTTTTACAAATCATAGTGTGGTGAATATATTATCTTTGTTAACTTTGTCAGTCACCTATGAAGAGTCTAGAGTATCCATCACATTCTAATTTTCAATCAAATGAAAGACGATGGAGATGGGATTCAGGTGCCTGAGAGTGTTTATTATTGTACAGAATTAAAGAACCTCTGAAAGTCGTGAAACCAGTGAAATGTTTAAATCTCCTTAAATCGTTTAATCTTTCTCCACATTTCATGATCCCGTGAGGTTTTTGTTCAGAGTTTTGTGATTTCCTGTCAGTGTGGGCTCCAATGCACAGTAGTATACTGCTGCGGTTGTAATTTTCACAGAGGAAATCTCCAGCATCATACTGGAGTTTTTGGCAGAAACCTTTGAAGACAGGTTTTCAACATGTTCAGGATATTTCATTCCTGATGTGGTAATGTACTGGAGGAATTGTGGCTCAGCATGCAGAAACTGGCGATACCACGGCAATGTCTGGACAGAGCCACTGTAGTTGCACGTGAGAGTGACAGTTCCACCTTCTTCTACATGCTTGACCGTATCCCAGGACCTGATGCCATCCTGAAGGGTTTCACCTACAGCAGAGGGATAAGGATGCATGTTAAAATGCAAAAAATGAAAGCTTAGATATATTGAGCAGACAACTGACTGTGATAATGATATTAATAATATATCATATTCGTTTTAATAGGCTATATAATAATAATAACATACCTGTTAATACAAACAAAATGATGCATACAAAGAGGGAAATCATTTCAGTTCTTCAGTTTGTGAAGGAGGCAGTCAAGGTCATATCATGTAGTATTTCTCTGCTCTCCTGGGTGGTTCTAAGCATCTTCATGACAAAGGTGGCGCTCCACCCACTGGAAAGAAAGTAACTCAATTTTTGCATGCCAAGAGAAAAATTAAACCTCAGCCAAAAACGCAAGAGTTGTTGATATTTAAATCCCATCTGAAGCTAGCACAAAACTAAATGATAGATTTTGATTACATTTTTAAGATGGGTCAGAAACTGGCCCTGGACCGTTTTTTATTTATTTTTATTATTATTATTATTATTATTATTAATTATTATTATTATTATTATTATTACTATTTCAGCACTTACAACAAGAAAACACTAGAGGATACAATTAAATCTGTTTATGAAGTTCTGCACTTCAATGTCTTTTCTGTGCATGTTTTCACATGTGGTATACTGTGCAAGAATGCTGTAGTATTTTTAAACACAAACACAGAATTATATAAAAGAGGAATTCATTATGCTGGACCCTGCAGAACTCGTCAGCAGGTTAATGGCCATATTAATGTTAAAGTATGTGATATAATGCCTCTGAATGCTTTGCAACGAGCACAACAATATGCTTACATTTAGCCTATAGTAGGCCTATGTAATTTGTCAAACCTGCCACAAGATGGCATGCTGTGATTGTAGCACTTCAACATGCAGACACAGACTAGAAATATGTGAGAAAATGTCAACATTTTGAGATGGACAAACAAGTCTAGAAATTATAGACAATGACAATAATATTACAGATCTTAAAAGTAATAGTACGTTCATAACTATGTTAAAGTGTACATGCTTAATAGTTTATTTCCAGAATGTATGTGTAACCAAGTGGTAAGGACAGGAGAGTTTTAAACTCTAAATTCCACAGTTTTTCTTACTAAATAGACTACGCCACCCTGGGATAAGAATGGGAACTACAGCCCAGGGACTGTATGAAAACCTTAGATTTGACCCCCACACAAGTTCTGTTGCATTAACGAGGAAACGTGGATTCCGTAACAAAATAATCTCTTTATTAACAATTTCACATATAAATATAAAAATCCGGACAGTTTAAAATATTTCCCACCACAATGCACACACACACTCACACTCACATACACACTCACACAAATCGGTACAAAAGGGAGGGTTCTCAAATACAGGGCAGGTGCACCCAAGAGGGGGGAATTATACTAAGCCCCCTGTCTAGGTCTTGGATAAGTACACACAAACACTAGTGCCCATGCACACACTAAGTGAAGGTGAATTATTGCACTCACACACAGGTAACACTGCACTGCACTGCAATTCACTGCACACCACGTGACCGGACCCACCACCAGGGGGGAAGAGGACCTCCCTCTGGGATTACCTGCACCTGTTAACAGAAAAGAAAAGGGTAAATAAGGGGGTAATCAAGGGCCTGCCACTTGCCCAGCAAATAAAGACAAACAAAATGAAATAAACTGAATTGCAGGGCCCACCACCAAAATCTAACTCGCCACAGAAAGAGGTTGCTACAGGCGAGAGCAGGACTGATGAGAATTAGTAACGACACTCAGGCCAGGGGCATTGGTTTAGGCTACAAGCCGTGCACATTCAGTAATTATAGAAACAAAAACAAAATAATTCAAATTGAAGTTCTCAACTCAAGTCAAACGAAAATAATCAAACAAAAGAAAGAAACATCCCTCAAAGAAAATGTACAAAATAAACAAATTAATCGTGCTCTCACCACGACATAACAGGACACTCACTCACACAGACTACATTCACGCACACACTGAACTCGGCCACATGCGCCACCTGCGCAAGTTAACTTATGCTGGGCTGCTGAATGCTTTCGGAGTGATAGCCCTCGGATGACCGGACACTGCGACGCGTCAGTCCAAAGCACGTATCGAGGGGGGACAAAACAGCAGCAATTCAGAGCGAACCGGGAGTCTGCAGCTACACCCAGGCGCCTACAAATACAGATGATAATGCGATGTAACTGGGCTATTGTACCAATTTTACAACGTGATGAAAAGTTGAAGCGGTATACTCACGTTCCACAACAGCAGAGGAGGCGAGGAGGGAGACAATAATGGCCGACGAGTCAGAGGAAACTCAAACCCACGCTACAACAAAATACATCATCGGTTAGACCCGAGTCAAACAAATCAAAACTTTTGCGAACGTGTGGCGTCATTTGGGTGGCCTACCTGAGCCAGGAGGAGAGAGCTCTCGGCGCTTTGGTAGATGAACAGGGTAGCCAACAAACAGCTGATGGCACCGGTAGATACACTTGTACGAGGCGGAGAGCGTGTCACGCCAAGTTGAATTTGGCAACAGATCGGAGTGCAAGGAGTAGACCAGAATGCACGTTTGGATGGACAAAGGAAAGCACGTTGACCGACAGCTATTCCTCCTAGCTTGCGAAAAGCCGGCGTCAGCTGATAGGTCGGTGTGACGTGATGACGCACGCACCGCAAATGAAAAAGGAACGTCAAAGCCCACTTTGCTACATATGCAACCCACTCACAAGTGCTTTCTTTTTCATGGAGGCCTATATTCACCACCACCATCAATTTGAAGGTTTTCTTTATACATTTGCAATTTACACTTCATAAAGAACTGGATTTTCTCCATGTCTGCTGTTTTAAAATTGCAGATAGACATCTTTGACGGCAAAACATTTGCTAACAGGCAGTATACATTTTGGATATCTCGGGCGGCTGTGGCCTAGTGGGGGTAGCCGTGGCCTCGTGGGGGTAGCCGTGGCCTCGTGGTTAAGGATATGGGCTTTAGATCACAGGGTTGCTGGTTGAAAACCCACCCTTGCACTCCCTATCACACTCCATAGTTTAAGTGCCCTTGAGCAAGGCCCCTAACGCGACATTGCTCCAGGGACTTTAACCAATACCCTGTACTGAAAATAGCTCTAAGTCGCTTTGGAAAAAAGCATCAGCTAAAGGTAATGTAATGTAATATAATGGAACTAGAAATGGACTAAACTGACATACTCTACCTTTAAGAGACACCATAATAAATATAAATCTTTTAAAACAACTTCATTGTACATTTATCATTGGCTGCAG
Source organism: Engraulis encrasicolus (assembly GCF_034702125.1). Classification (NCBI taxonomy): domain Eukaryota; kingdom Metazoa; phylum Chordata; class Actinopteri; order Clupeiformes; family Engraulidae; genus Engraulis; species Engraulis encrasicolus. The sequence continues at coordinate 17,172,298 of NC_085872.1, read as the reverse complement.
TGCAGAGTAGAGGTTGCCTGGTTACCACCAGACCTAATTACAAATGTCTTTCAGATCGGAACAATTGTGTTGAACTAAAGGCAGCATGGGAGTTCCCAGGCTAGAGTAGAGATTGTATGGGAAGAAGTTCAATAACACACCTTGACACTGCACTGTATAGGTATAAGACGACATAGAAGGCCTTTTCTTTCGTTCTAGGCCTACTTCTCAATCCCCCACCAAGAGCTTCCCAACACTCCCAGGGGGGCTATAACGCCCCCTTTAAGAACACTAGTACAAGCACCACTGCAAAGCTCAGTGTCGATGCAATTGTTACAGACTTGTTTTGTTTAATCTGACACAGGTGCTAGTGTGTATAATAACCACCATTTCCTTTGAGGTTTCCATTATCTTAGAGAGAATGCTGAAGAAAGTCAGATTCCTTTGATCAGGTGTAATTCAAAGGGTGCCACCTGTATAAGAGTTTTTGTTGAGCTTCTACATGCATTTGTATCACTGGGCTAGTACTGAGAGCACAGTAGTAGAGAGCTGTGTCTGCCGGTGTTGGAGCTGCAATGATGAGTTCTGTTGATTCTTGTGATGTAGTTGAACTGAAATGATGATCTTCAATGTATTCACCAGAGGATTCTCTTGCTCCTTTCCTCAGTAAAAACTGAGGTGTCTGATCAGGATATTCTCTGTACCAGTAGAGATGAACCCAGGTACCATTTTTGTCATATTGGCATTTCAGTTTAATTTCTGTCTGTTCTTCAGTATTAATGTTTTCTTCCACTGGATTGATGTTATCTGTAAGGGAAGAAATCACATGCCTTCTAAATGCACCTTTTACCACCACACTAATTTATAATATTTTGTGTTTAGGTCAACTGTAGAATAACAGTTAAAGTTCACTGACACTGACTGTTACAGTATACTTACAAAAACAATTTTCCTCATCACTGTTGTCTCCACAAGTATTGCCCCCGTCACAAACATTCAAAAAACTAAGGCACCACTGTCCATTCTTGCACTTAAATTCTTTACAGGCCAGCACTGCTCCTATAGTGAAATGAAAGACCATGTCATTATCTGGATTTACGACAATTCGTGTGTACAATGCTCAGAGTGAATGTAGATGTAGATAGGCCTATCCATATTTCTCTCACCAGTGCAAAATGTTCACTATTTTCTTAAAATAGTTGTTGGCTTTTTGCAACTAGCATCAGACAGTGAAGAGATTAGAATATACTGAGAGCTGAGGAAGAGATGGGAAATGACCCACGATACGAACCTGGGCATGGGCCTCATATCCAGAGTATTAGTGGACAGCCCCACAGGAAGCCCAGCAAGTCAAACATTCTTACACAAAACCAAACTTCTACTCATTTTAAATCATATTCCACACATGCCCCACTTACCAATTAGGAGGTGCAGCAGGATATAACTGTAGATGTTTTTAGTCATGGTGTAATGTTTCTTGAGTATAATCTAGGGGACTTCAAAATTCAAGGAGGCAAGTGACTTAAAATTCAAACACACATCTGCTCTCACTCAGATGAAACTGTTCTGGAGATTTCACCCGACAAGCGAAAACCCTGAGGGGGAGGGCCTTCATCAGTTGTTTATTAAGCCTATAGGTTTCTTTGCCTATGGTGACCAAAATGATCCTTACTTTTGCTGTAGGCCTAACTGCTCGGTGCAATCATTAAGGCAGACACCCTCCTATGTGTTGATGAACAACTGGACGTGGCAACAAAGCCGTAATCTGCAGGAGATGGACCACAGTCTGTAGCTGAAAGTCTCCTGCTCCATGCCCACCACAAATTCTTTGCCCACCTGCTTTTCTCATCTGTCTGTCCAGATGTTCAGTGTCTTTCTTTCTAATGCCCAGCGAGCCACAATGCAGTAGAAGAGCACACTGGCTATAACAGATTGGTACTGTATAACATTAGCAGGGGTCTGTTGCAGACATTAAATGATTTAGTTTTTTCGGTTGTGTTCTGCTGCAGGTTGGTCTGGGACCACCTTACAAAGTGTTCCAACAGGTCCCTGCTATCCCGTCCATCATTGACTCAGCTTATATATTTTAACACATTTTGTGCCCTGAAGTACAATAAAGGGAACTGACATAAACAAATTCTGCTGTTAGCACCAAGACGAAGGTTAGTCAGTATATCAGAAGTGCATGTTATAGAAGCACGGGAATGTGCTGTGTTGCATGTTAAGTGCCAAAAGGAAAAAGGCACACAGCTCCACCATTTGGTTCTGAAGACATTTGCATCAGAGAGTTTATACAGAGGTGTATTATAGGCCTACATGGGTTCTAAATTTTTTTTTTACCTGACTGCGCAAAACTAGCTGAGCGCTCTGATTCGATCACGATTCGGGAAGTAGAGATTCGATTGGATGCAATGCGATGCGATGCAATGCGATCCGATCCGATCCGATTCAGTTCTACAATGCATTGCAATGCATTACATTTCTACTGAAAGCAAAGCAAATGTTTAACCCATTGACGCCGGTTGTTGCGTTACGCAACATTGGCCCTGACGCCGGTTGTTGCAAAACGCAACATTATTGATTTGTCAATATTTTCAAGACGCATGGGAGATGCAATGCACAATATTTTGTTCAAATACACAAGAGGTGGGTGTTCTCGATTTTTTAAAGACCATGTGGCAAAAAAAAAAGTTTGATTCGTCGACAAAAATGTCAAATGAAATCAACCATGCTCGCTTCTGCAGACGTGGGTTGTTTAGCCATTTCACACAGGTAAAAAAAAAAAAAATCTTTGGTTCGCAAGACACGCTGTTACAGCGAACGTGATGTTCAGTTGAAAGGTAATGAAGAGATTTTAATCGAGGAAAGGAAATATGATTGAAGACCCTTTAGATAGAGAGCAGGAGAGTGATTTGCCGCGGCCGCATGAAGAGGTGGGCGAGTGGCTTCCAAATAGACAGTCAGCTAGATTTCGCCCCCGACGTTACCAAAAGTTCACTCCGACACTCGGGGCAATTGGCGAAGGTGCCAATATTTGAGGAAGCACGTCCTTTAGATAGGCCTATTTCAGAATATTTTCACTGAGGAACTTTCGGATATGGTGATAGCCTATTGGTGAGGCAGACAACTGTAGACATGCAGATTATAGACGCGCGGCCAGCCGGCCACACATCCAGCTCAAAGTGGAGCCCCGTCTCAAAATAAGATGAAATTGCTCATCGGTCTCTGCATAACGTTTGGAGGAATAAAACGGCCATACTCGCCGGTGGGAGAGCAAGTGGCTGTATTAGACAAATGTCCCCCGATTTATGGCAGAAATGACTGCCTAATAATTATAATAATAATGATTATTATGATTTAGTTATAGTCGGCTATTGTAACAGTAGCAATAGCCTAGCCTAATAGCCTATAATAAATAGCAGCATCAAGCATTATCCTGAAAGCACATGAAACTTTTTTCAATCATTTGATTATGAGATATGATTTTTTTAAAGGAATATGTGTTAGTGTTAACGCAGAATGAGCATAATCCTGTGAAAGCAGAGGATTTTACCTTTTAAATGCAATTTGTCCCATGTCCCTATGTGTTCCAGAGGCTGAGATATTGAATTTTTAATAGGAGTTTCCAACCATTTTTTCTTATCTCAAAAAACCATCAGGCATTGGGGACCTTTTCTAAAAACTGGCTCAGGCGCCAATGGATTAATCAGTCATGAGCAATGCAAGTAGTCAGATGAGCAACAATTTATTGGCTGTTTTCTGTATCAGTCTGTATCAGTCTTGCAATGTTTTGAAGTGCTTTTATTTAATTTAACATTTATTTGCTCCCGAAATATCCATGGAAGTAATTGAAACTTAAATAAATTGCCGGATCGATTCTGGAACTTGCCGGATTGATTCTGGATCGTCCATGCCACGCATTGGATTGCATCGCCGAATCGATCATTGTTGACACCACTAGCTCTGATTGTTGGAAACTAGCTGATATGTTTGCCTGTCAGCGTCTTGCCCCTCCTCACAACACCGTGTTGATAAACAAAAAAAACATCTATAATTAACAATAAAACTACAACAGTAGCCTACATAGTATGTAGCCTAGTTGTTGCACCGTTTTTTCCCCCACTGGGTTTGGTAACACTTTTGAATAACAGTTACTTAAAAAGTTTTATTAACACTTTATTAACAATTATTAATGCACTAATCACAAGTAATACTTTTACAAATGAGTGTAAATGACCTACGTCTATGTATCATGATCCTACGTCTGCACAGCAGAGTGGGAATTGGCTTCTCCAGGATGAGTTTGATGTGTGTTTACCTGCCTGACACCTCTATGGTGGTTCCATCTGTTCTGTTATTTGAGGACAAACTTCCGATGCAGCTGTACTGTCTGCTGTGTTAACATGCTATTTCTTTCTCATTTATGAACATTTGTGTATGTTTCGTTGATAATGAATTATTTACAGAGTGTTTATAAAGCTTTTTTAAGACTGCTGCTCCAAAGTGTTTGCTTTACTTCTCCTTCAGACACCAGAATTTAGTTTTTGTATTCATCCCCCAATATAGGCCTATGTAAAATAAAGATTATGTTGTAGAGACTATGAAGCCTAACATATTATGAGAGATCATGCAGTAAAGCTCTCAATAGTTCATACCATCATACCCAAATATTAAATCCATGCTGGTCATTTCAGTCGAAGAGAGTAGAGTAGATCATTTACTGATCCCGAGGGAAATTAAGGTATCAAGTAGCATACATACATACATAGGCCTACATAGGCTAAAATACAGATGAAGACACAAGGACATTACACACAACATTGCACATACATTCACAAATATTCACCATACATACATTCACAGGGTCCGATCTCACTATCTTACTTACACACACACACACACACACACGCACGCACGCGCGCGCACGCACACACACAAATGTATGAAATGTATAATAACTCGTGCTGATCATTTCAGTTGAAGTGTGTGAAATGCATCTCCAGATCCAGCTCCACATCCCCCTCCATGTGAGAGGTTTTTGCTCAGCAGAGTTGGAGTTCCTGCCACTGTGGGCCTCAGGGCACAGTAGTACACAGCAGAGTCAGACACCTCAGCTGAGGAAAGTTCCAGAGACACACGCTGAGATCCTTTATCAATGGATGGAGTCAGACGAGGAACATTCTCTGACGAGGAACCATGTGGATATATATACTCAAGGAATTCTGGAATGGAGTTGGGGTACTGCCGATACCACTGCAACACATCATTGCTAGAAGCACTGTGGTTACAGGAGAAAGTGGCAGTTGCTCTTTCAATAACGTTCACAGAAGACTGTAATGATTCTATCACATTCCCAACAGATTCACCTGTGGATAGACAAAGAGTGCTATATAATAGCTGTGGAAGGGAAATTGGCTAAATAAAATAATACAATGTTTCTGAAAGATCTTACCCAGTGGGAGGGTCAGGAGCAGGAGTACACCACTTGTCAACATGACTGATCTGAATAAAGAAAGACAGAGCTGGTAAGAAATCATCTACAATAGACACCCTGCTCATTTAAATCCCTCCCCAAACTAATCACTGATATTCTTCTGTGTTCTACTACCCCATCTAGTGGAGTTGCATTGCTGTTGCATACTGGGCATTGTAGACCATATTTAATTCACAATATTGTGTTATTTGCAATGTTTTAAATAATATACAGAAATATGACTTACGGTAGTGATACATATTGGCCTAATGAAATGACCGTATCAAAAGTGAACACAACAACTAATTCACTTGACATTCCCTTGACTTGTGGGCAATGGCAATTTTTACTTTTAACTTTAACTTTAACTTTTACTCGAGCCTTGTGTATTTCCACTGAGCTTCATGGAGCAAGGCAGAGCACATTCATCTGGCAAAGTTCAGGTTAATGGGTACCCAGAATGCTCTAGTGGAACATCTCAGTGAATGGCTGGTCCATCGCAGGGCCTACAATGCGTCAGAGCAAATAATAGAAATGTCCTCCTGTCATGTAAAGGGCTTAGGACGTGTTGACACTTCCTAGCCACATAATTCTGCCAAGTAACATTTTCTTTCTGAAAAGGAAAAAAATAAATCAATCATCAAAGTAAGGCTGATGCTCTGGAGCTATTGTTAGGGTATGAAGTGTGTTTGTTTCCAAGCCTTCTCCTCTACTCCCTTCGCCTCCTCCACACCTCCTTCCTGTGACACATCTGTTGCACGTAGTAACCCCATCCTCCCTCTTGAAGGAGTCAGAGGCTATACCAACTCTAGGCAGGCAGAGCTCATGTTACATGACACAGCTTGATTTATTTCTATGTTGGTTGTTATCTTGTCATCCTCACTCTTGAGGGAGTCAGAAACAATACCAACTCTAGGATAGCAGACCTCATGTGTTACAGCTTGATTTATTTGCCTCTATGCTGGTTGTTATATCAAGTGACTTTTCTTTTAAATCCACGGCCTCTGCTGGTAAGTCTTACATTGCCTTTTGTAATTAAAAGTAATGTTTTGATGTTCTTTAATTAGGCAGATGTTGACCTTTGACATTGTGAATTGAATGGGCTGGTTTTAAGGACTCCTCACTACCTTATAACGTTAGGCTATATAGTTTATCTATCATTTTTTGTAGTGTTCAGAACTTTAGAGCCTAGATCTACTTTGTACTGTATAATGAACTTTCTTATTATTTTTTTTAGAAGTACAGAGTTTACACATATCTTTTATTTTACAAATTTGTGAGCTAGCAGCCTAGATAATGCTGAATGAAAGTATCCCAAATTATCACAAAATGAAGGTGCAACAGAACATTCCGTGTGATGTTATTGAACATTCTGCATGGTGTGATACCTTGGCACAGGTGGTTGGTTGCACCAGTAGTACACATAGCACCAGTGCATGTCACCAGCAGTGCTAGTTTCTGTATTGTGTCTGTGTGTTTTTCTTCACTGTGGGCTGCAGAGCACAGTAGTAGACAGCAGAATCGGATACTTTCGCAGATGAGATGTCCAGATAAACCTTGTTTTTCTCACTGTTGAGTCTAACATTCAGACGGGGATCTTTTCTCTCTCTGTGATCAGTCGTTTGTAGGATTAAATTCAGAAACTCTGGTTTTGAAGCTGAGTATTGGCGGTACCACTGTAAGTTCTGCACATCGCCTTCATATTCACAGCCAAGAGTGATGTTTTCTCTCTCTAGGGCAAGTTCTTCTGACTTTAAGGGTCTTATGGAAAGACTTATGGTAAGACCTGTGGAAAAAAAACAAGAGTGTGAGCTTGAAAATGAAAGATGAAACTGTTTCATATTTAATTCCTTGTACAGTATATGAATACTGGCAAATCAGTGGAAAAAAGTGCACTACTCACTAAATATTAAAACAGACTTAACATTTCTTACCTACAAATGATGTCAAAATCAGGTAGCTGAGGAACATCTTTGCACGTCTGTGTATGTGAAGGTATGAGGAGGGCAAGTTTTTTGCTGGAAGTTTTTTTTTTATCTCCAACAGGCCACTCCCTTTGCTTCAGTGTCTAGACTGACAATTAGAAAAGGCGCTACACTGTCAAAAATGTACTTTACATGGGACATTCCAGCCTTCAGAAACATTGGTAGGCCTATATATTGACCAGCAGTGACCATTTTTGTTTTACAAAGCATCAGTTGTAAGCATATTATTGTGGTCTATGAAGAGTCTTGTGAGTCTAGTCTTCATTTTTGTTTTACAAATCATAGTGTGGTAAATATATTATCTTTGTTAACTTTGTCAGTAACCTATGAAGAGTCTTGTGTATCCATCACTGTCTAATTTTCAATCAAATTAAAGACGACAGAGATGGGATTCAGGTGCCTGAGAGTATTAATATTTGTACAGAATTAAAGAACCTCTGAAAGTCATGAAATGAACGAAAGGGGTAAGAAATGTCCAAAATCTCCTTCAATACTTAAATCTTTCTACATGTTTCATGAACCCATGAGGTTTTTGTTCAGAGTTTTGTGATTTCCTGTCATTGTGGGCTGCAGTGCACAGTAGTATACAGCTGTGCTTGTCATTTTCACAGAGGAAATCTCCAGCATCACACTTGAGTTTTTGGCAGAAACCTTTGAAGACAGGTTTTCAACATGTTCAGGATATTTCATTCCCGATGTGGTAATGTACTGGAGGAATTGTGGCTCAGCATGCAGAAACTGGCGATACCACTGCAATGTCTGAACAGAGTCACTGTAGTTGCACGTGAGAGTGACAGTTCCACCTTCTTCTACATGCTTGACCGTATCCCAGGACCTGATGCCATCGGAGGGTTTTACCTACCACAGAGGGATAAGGGTGCATGTTACAAACAATGAAAGGTTAGATAAATTGAGCAGACAACTGAATATGGTGCTGTAATAACAGACCTGTTAGGACAAACAAAATGATGCCAACAGGGAGGGAAATCATTCTGGTTCTTCAGCTTGTGGAAGAAGAGGCAGTCAATGTCGTATCATGCACAGTAGCCTATTTCTCTGCTATCCTGAGTGGTTCTAAATATCTTCATGACGAGTGGAGCTCCACCCACTGGAGAGAAAGTAGCCTAACTCAATTTTTGCACATCAAGAGAAAAATTAAACCTCACCCAAAAACGCAGAGTTGCTGATATTTAAATCCCACAGACATGAGGCTAGCACAAAACTAAATGATGGATTTGAATTACATCAGAGGGATAAGGGTGCATGTTAAAATGCAAAAAATGTAAGTTAAGATGAATCGAGCAGACAACTGAATATGATGTCGTAATAACAGACCTGTTAAGGCAAACTATATTATGCCAACAGCGAGGGAAATCATCGTGGTTCTTCAGCTTGTGAAGGAAGAGGTGTCAATGTCATACAGTAGGCCTATGTATCTCTTCTGAGTGGTTCTAAGCATCTTCATGACAAACAGAGAGATAGAGAGAGTCTGGCCAACTCGAATCATGGACGTCATTTTCGCTCCACACGGCGAGGATTCTACAGTGTAACCCTATGGGCAGCATACCGTCAAAATCAGTATATTTAAAATACAAATAAGGCCTCATAGACCATCAAACTTGGGTTGTAGTATTATCAAAATCCCAACATATGAAAACAAACGTTAACAAGTTCGTTCGTATAGAAGGGGTTTGCTTAAAAGAGGGTTTTGTCAGCATAGATTTGACGTGCTCAGCAGTGCATTCAAGCGTTACTTCCGTGTTGTTGTTGCCTAGGTAGAGCCAACGTCAAAGTCGATATTATATGGTACGTTCCCCAGGATTGGGAGATGGGATATTTCTGACCTCCTACTTGCTGAAATGCTTTGGAACGCCTGTTGAAGCGAAATGTTCAAGTCGCAAGCTGGGGCAAAAGCGAAGCAAACCGACTTTGTTCCATTGACAATCGTGATTAGAGATGATATAAAACCCGGAGGATCCGGTTGGAGAGCCGGGTAAAGACCTCATCCGAACAGACCGGGTGGCTGTCGTGCATTGATCCGCCAAAGGCGGCTCAGACGGCATTTCATTAATATGTCAACAAAATGGCAGTTACAGCGCGAGAAATTGTGAAACCGGAAAATATCCTCTTTAGTTGACTACAACAGCCATTCTCTAATCTCCCTAGTATGCTGTTCAGTCACGAACACTCACTGAGTAAAACTGAACCAACTCCCGCCTCGTCATTCATCGAGCCTGTTTGATCCGTCCAGCCTGTTGTGGCCAATTGAGTCGCGGATCCCCGCTCCCTATGTGTGTGCTTCTGACTCTGTTGAGCTCTACATTTCTAAATGTTAACAGTGCTCTGCCAACGCTTTAACATCTCACTCTGTAGGCTACTCTTAGGGAAATTATAGTCTACAGACGTGACTCGATCACTCACTGCGTTACAGTGTATGCTAGGGGAGAGCAGGGACGAATGAAACACGGGACGAATGAAACACTGCGATTTACTCGAAAACAATACACATCTCAAACATAATATTCGGTCAGTACATTCAGCACGGAAGACTTGACAACCCCGGGAAAGCTTGTGCCGTGACGTCACCTAGTTCCAACGTTAACCCCACGAGCCTGTTTTTGACACCTTAAGTAAAATCTTACCCGTCTTAGTTTTTTTGTGATCAAAAGTTCTTTTGGTTGTTTTATGCAGTAATGTTATGTTCATACAGCAGATGAATCGTTCCTTTAACATACCTGAAAGTATGAAATGTCAAAGTTGTCGAGTTTACAGGTAAAAAGGATTTTAGTGTCAGTAGACACTGTCGGGACGAATGAAACACCCGTGGAGGATCCACTGTAAATCCCGCATCAAGACTTAAGTAAACTGCATAATAATTATAGAATAAGTGTTTTAGATGAAATTTAGTCATCAGAATGGCAGAAAAAATACCAGAATGGAAATGTGGATCTCGCGCATTTGCCCACGTGGAAAAACGCTATCTCTCACCCATTTATAGTTTGATAAATTGTATAATATTTTACTCAGGAGAAGTGTAGTAGAATTATTTCTGTTTACAACCCACTGTTTCATTCGTCCCTCATGTGTGTTTCATCCGTCCCGACAGTGAGGGACGGATGAAACAAACGACAGGTTGCATTCAAAGTTAAAAATAAACGTGATACCTTAACGGTTGTGTTAAATTACAACTGTAACTATTAGAATACACATATAGGTTGTTGATCATATCACAAAATGCTTTTCATCTGCTTTATTATTTTTAAAAATAACCGTTAAGTAAAAAGTGTTTCATTCGTCCCTGCTCTCCCCTACAGTCTTTAAAGCCACTGCTGTGCTGCCACTCCCCTCGTCCGAGTCACTCAGCAGCGGCGCCCTCGGCGACTCGGTGAGACGAATCCTGACTGAGTTGTTGGTAGCAGCGAATCCCCTACGGATCGGATCAACGCTTAAGTTTCGTTTTTGGCACGAGTGTGCGAGTCGCAAGGCAACTCGGCAGCGGAAGCGAGTGGTCATCTGCTGCTCGCCTCCTGACTATCCCTGCCAAACTAGACTTCTGCTCCCAAATATTTGACTTTTAGTCTTCTTAAATACAAACACACACATTATTTATTGCAAAATCAGGAACATGCCGTTTCACTGCTGCCAAAGGCTGTTCGAGTTGTGGTTGCATGTTTAGTGAGGAGACCCAGGTGGGTCGGATCGCAGCATGACTTTAGGAACTGTGACATTCATAAAGTGAGTTTTGTTGATCAAACTGTCTTACTCTTTGATTTATCAACATGAATTGATAAATAGAACAACAAAGGCATAGCTATTTAACGGCAGAAACGTTTTTAAAAAATACATTATTATTATTTATTTTTATTTAGGCCTATTTTAAATAAGTGATCCGTGTGATCCGTCTAATCCGGATACTCTCCTTGGAATGATCCAATCAAACCGGACGCCTCAAAGATTCGAGTTAAGCACCTCTAATCGTGATGTCATCACAGCAATGTCAGCGCACAGTGTTAGGAATAGTTTATGTTGCACATTACTCAGCAATCACCATTCTATGGACAAATAGAGTTGATTTGGACAGGTTAACAGTTGCAAAACCGCCCATGGACCTGTCTAAGGTGTAGTTATTGGCATTGCCTCTTTCAAAGATGAAATGCGGCTACATGAAAAAAAAACACACGATGTTGTTTACACCTCATTGTTTACATTGCTGACATCTTAGAAAAGTGGATATGTATTTTTGTCCCTCCATGTTTGTAGTTTGGTTGGCTTGCTGGTTGGAACGCTTTCAAGTGGGAGGTAGCTGCCTTCTGGTTGCCTACTAGGAAGCTCCTACCTCTGAGGAATGCACCATAAGTAATGTACAGAAATAATATTCACAACGATGGTCAAGTACAGGGCCCCTGGTGATACTTGCACCAAAGTTTCACGTTGTGTCGAGATTTAGTAGTTTAAAAATAACGATGTGCTCAGCAGTGCATAATCGCAATTGCAGACAACTGTAGGATGAGTCTGGATGCTCGTAGGTTGAGTCTGGATATTCATAGCATGACCGCGCGAATAGACCAGGCGCGATGCGATTCAAGCGACAGAGTGCAGCAGCAAGCGATACGAGCGATTGAGGAGACTAGAGTATGTCCGTACAGGCAGAAGGCAAAGCATTCAAGTATTCCCATTGGCTGTGGTCACTGACCTCTATATAGTCATTGGCTGTCGCGGCTTGTCGCCGAACCTCGTCATAGAATCGCTTTTGTCGCGCGACTCAATACAAAGTCAATTACTTCTTTTCATGTAGCTGCATTTCATCTTTGAAAGAGGCAATGCCAATTTCGCCTCGCTCAGATCGCCGCTGGTGTATTTCTGCGGTGAGACTGGACGTGAGTTTAAATCGCAGGGGGAAAGGCCCTTATTAGCGCAACAGAAATAATAACTTGGTGGGCAAAGTTGTGTTTTTCACAGTATAGCATACTTACAGGTGGCAATTAAGATTTGACAAGCTAATTTCAAGTTATGACAGAAACCTAACTTCATTCGTTTTCAAAGTGCGGACAGTTTTTGAGAGCATGCCATCATCATGACTATTTAACAAAAAGTTAACAAAAGTCGAAGGGGGAAAAATATGTTTACCTCACACAACACGGAGAAACCTGCTGCTTTCCGGTTATTAATTCTGACCTTTATATTCCATAAAGGGGAGTTTATATCCGTGTATGTCCCAAATCCTCCGTTTCTGTCACGAGTTAAAAGTTGCTGTTTTTTTCTCCTGACCCGGCCCTGCACTACAGCCATATGCATAACAGTTTGTCATAATAATAATGTAATAATATTATAGTGAAGCGTTATTTTTTATATCTGATAATGCTCTTTAATGGGAGTGTGGGGAAAGAAAATGGCATCCATAAAACATGTGACCAGCCCAGATCCAATCAAAATAGCGGGATAGCTCGAATGTTCGAACCCATAGTTGACCAGACTCTCTCTATATACGGCTCTGATGACAAAGGTAGTAGAGCTCCACCCACTGGAAAGAGTAACTCAATTTTTGCACATAAGGAGAAAAATCAAACCTCAGCCAAAACCACACTTAAGAGTTGTTGACATTTAAATCCCACATGAAGCTAGCACAAAACTAAATGATAGATTTTTATTACATTTCTTAAGATGGGTCAGATAGGTTTTTAGCACTTACAACAAGAAAATGCTAGAGGATAAAATGAACTCTGTTTATGAAGTTCTGCACTTCAGTGCCTTTTCTATGCATGTTTTCACGTGCAAGAATGCTGTAGTATTTTTTTAAGCACAATAAAATAAAATTAAAATAATTATATGGACATTTAATAGAGGGATTCATTATGCTGGACCCTGCAGAACTCATCAGCAGGTTAATGGCCATATTAATGGTAAAGTATGAGATATAATGCCTCTTTGCTTTGCTTTGCAAAGAGCACAACAATGCTTACATTTAGCCTACAGTATGTAATGCATCAATCCTGCCACAAGATGGCTCTTCAACATGCAGACACAGTTTTGAATCTGACACACATTTTGAGATGGACAAACAAGTCTAGAAATGACACAGAATGACAATAATATTACAGGTCTGAATTTAAAATAGAAGTATGTTCAAAACTATGTTAAAGTGTACATGTTTAATAGTTTATCTCCAGAATGTATGCAACCCATTCACAAGTGCTTTCTTTTTCATGTAGGCCTATATTCACCACCACCATCAATTTGAAAGCTTTCTTTATACATTTGCAATTTACACTTCATAAATAACTGTATTTTCTCCATGTCTGCTGTTTTAAAATTGCAGATAGACATCTTTGATGGCAAAACATTTGCTAACGGGCAGCATACATTTTGGATATTGGGGGCAGCTGTGGCCTAGTGGGGATAGCCGTTAGCCTGATTATCATCAATTTTCAGATCTCTTGATCTGACCAAGAGCATAACAATTAACATGTCCCAAACAGCAATTTCCCAACGCTGAAGCTGTTGCGTCACTAGGAGGACACGGCCTGGCTAGGTAGCAGTGGCCTATTTAAGGAAATGGGCTTCAGATCACAGGGTTGCCGGTTGGAATCCCACCCTTCAACTCCTTATCACACTAGTTTAACACCTTAAGACATGGAATTATAAATAAGCTGTTAACAGAATGGCAGTGACCAAGTCGTAATGTATTACTAAAGGCCCCATGCACTGTCATAGTAGTGTAGTAGTAGTTAACTTTCAATGTCTATTACAGCGTGCCACAGGAGGTACGGCGTGGCACGGCATTAAGGGGCTACGTGCCCTTGAGTAAGGTACCTAACCCCACATTGCTCCAGGGACCAATACTCTGTACTGAAAATAGCTGTGAGTCGCTATGGAAAAAAAGCGTCAGCTAAGTGTAATGTAATGTAATTTAATGGAAATGCATGGCTAAACTGACTCTACCTTTAATTAAGTTGTTTTAAAAGATTGATATATATTATGGTGTCTCTAAAATTTAGAGACACCATAATATATATATCAATCTTTTAAAACAACTTTATTGTACATGTATTATTGGCTACAGAGTAGAGGCTGTATGGGAATAACACACCCTGACACTGCACTGTAGGTATAAGAAGATATAGAGGGCCCTTTTCTTTCTTTTACATTGGTCTTTATTTTACAACAGGACAGTGAAAGAGTGACAGGAAATTAATGGGGAGAGAGAGAGAGAGAGAGAGAGATGTGGAGAAGGATCGCCATAGGACAGAAGCTGGGATTGAATCCGGCTACCGGCATAGTAGCCCATAGCAAGAATTAGAGCCACGGTAGGGCAATAGAGGGCCATTTTAGGGCAGTTAAATTGCATGGATAAAATCAGGAAATGCAGGAGATGTAAATGAGGGTCTTTATAATACTGTAGTGTACATCAAACAACTACCACTCTGCCTGACCGCTCTGTATCTCAAAGGTCTTACAGTCTTACATTCTTTTCTTATCTGACTTATAGGTATCAAGACAACAAGGCAGGACATTAAGTGGCTTTATTTGATAATGGCATAAAATTATTTGGGAATAAGCAGGGCTGGACCATGTTCTTGGAGTCCCTGAGCAGAATTTAGATTTTCGGCCAATCACATATCCTTTGCTAGCGAGTGTCCACCTGCCCATTATGTCCTATGAAGTACAGTAGTATATAGGTCTACTTGCTGCACAATATTTATAGAATTTAGATTTTTGGCCATTATCCTTTGCTAGCGAGTGTCCACTTACCATTATGTCCTGTGTATACTATACTGGGTAACACTTTATAATAAGTACCCCTTTTTAGGCATTACTTAAGGGTTAGTTAAGCCTTATTTTACCATTAGTTAACCCTTAGTGAATCACGAGTTAATCATTATGTAAGTATTATTTCTCATTTCCTAACTGTTATCTACTACCGTTAGTAAATGGTTAGTGTGTGCTGATATAACGGTTCGCTAAGCAAAGTTAAGCCTTAAATAAGCCTTATTTTAACAATAGTTAACCCTTAGTAAAAAGCAAGTTAGTCGTTATGTATGTGTTATTTCTCATTTCTTAACCATTAACTAATACCGTTAGTAAATAGTTAGTGTGTGCTGATGTAACTACTCGCTAAACAAAATTAAGCATTAGTTAACCCTTAGTGAATCACGAGTCAGTCATTATGTATTTCTGTGAAATTATTAAGTACTGTTAATTAATCATTCGTCTATGGTGATTTAACTTTCTGATAAGCATTAGTAAACCATCATTAAAATGTCTGATAACCCACCTTTATTTATGAAAAAAACATTATCTCTTTGTTGTCTCCTACCACCTAACCATTAACAAGTACTATTAGGCATGTATGGTAACGGTTTGTAAACTCTTGCTTTAGCATCAGTGAAGTCTTATTTAACCCTTTTGTAATGGTTAGTGTGTGATGACTGGTAGCATGGCAAACAGTAGGCCTAGGCCTAAGTTGAGGCTCATGTGACTGCCCCTCATGGATGTTTCTGGACGTTAACAAATGACTTGTTAAGCGTTGCTTATGCATTATCAAGGAATTACGAACCATTACTTAAGTATATCTGGGGAACTGATCTAAAGTGAAAACCTTTCCATGCTTTCCAAAAACGTTAACAAATGACTTCTTACGCATTGCCTATGCATTATCAAGGAAGTTTCAACGCATTAATAACGCACGCATATCTGGGGAACTTTTTCTGTGAAAATCTTTCCATGCTTTCCAAAACATTAACAAATGACTTGATAAACGTTGCTTATGCATTATCAAGGAATTATAACCCATTACTTAAAGGAGAAGTCCAGTTTTTTGAACATTAAGGCCATTTTCTGAGTGGTCTGCAATGTTTTAGAGTCCCCCTCACCGTTTATTTCATGTTTGCTGCAGTCTCTGTTATTTGGCTGATTTGGATTTGATCTCAACCAGCTTTAGAATGGCCGTCTATGAGCACCTGCAACTCTGTTCTTAAAATCACCTTTAAAAAATTGTTTTCGAAAGTCTACAGCTCACAAAGTGGTTAGGGGTGTTCACTAGCAGTCCCTAACAAGTTTCAAGGCGAAATATGGCTTCTGTCATTTTTTATTTGCCATTTTGTGAAAGAAAGTGAAAGTGAAAGTGAAACTTAATTTACAAATTGCTACATAAAACACACATAAATCACGACAGATGCCATATTTCGCTACAAAAATTGTTAAGGAACACCGGTGAATACTGCTGAACACTTGCTGAGTTGCATATTCTTGAAAACAAATGTTAAAGGTGATTTTAAGAACAGAGTTGCAGGTGCCCATAGACGACCATTCTAAAGCTGGTTGAGATCAAATCCAAATCATCCAAATAACAGAGACTGCAGCAATCATGAAATAAACGGTGAGGGGGACTCTAAAACATTGCAGACCACTCAGAAGATGGCCTTAATGTTCAAAAAACTGGACTTCTCCTTTAAGTATATCTGGGGAACTGATCTAAAGTGAACACATTTCCATGCTTTCCAAAACGTTAACAAATGACTTGATAAGCATTGCTTATGCATTATCGAGAAGTTTCAACGCATTACTAACGCATATCTGGGGAACTTTTTTCAGTGAAAATCTTTCCATGCTATCCAAAACATTAACAAATGACTTCATAAGCATTGCTTATGCTTTTATCAAGGATTTAAAACCCATTAGGCCTACTTAAGTAGGCCTATATCTGGGGAACTTCTCTGAAGTGAAAACCTTTCCATGCTTTCCAAAACATTAACAAATGACTTGATAAGCATTGCTTATGCATTATCAAGGAGTTACAACTCATTACTTAAGTATATCTGGGGAACTGATCTAAAGTGAAAACCTTTCCATGCTTTACAAAACGTTAACAAATGATTTGTTAGACATTGCTTATGCATTAACAAGAAGTTACAACTCACTGCTTGCGCATATCTGGGGAACTTTTGAAGTGAAAACCTTTCCATGCTTTCCAAAACGTTAACAAATGACTTGTTAAGCATTGCTTATGCATTATCAAGGAGTTACAACTCATTACTTAAGTATATCTGGGGAACTGATCTAAAGTGAAAACCTTTCCATGCTTTACAAAACATTAACAAATGATTTGTTAGGCATTGCTTATGCATTAACAAGAAGTTACAACTCACTACTTGCGCATATCTGGGGAACTTTTGAAGTGAAAACCTTTCCATGCTTTCCAAAACGTTAACAAATGACTTGTTAAGCATTGCTTATGCATTATCAAGGAGTTACAACTCATTACTTAAGTATATCTGGGGAACTGATCTAAAGTGAAAACCTTTCCATGCTTTACAAAACATTAACAAATGATTTGTTAGGCATTGCTTATGCATTAACAAGAAGTTACAACTCACTACTTCCGCATATCTGGGGAACTTTTAAAGTGAAAACCTTTCCATGCTTAACTTTGCTTAGCGAACCGTTATATCAGCACACACTAACCATTTACTAACGGTAGTAGATAACAGTTAGGAAATGAGAAATAATACTTACATAATGATTAACTCGTGATTCACTAAGGGTTAACTAATGGTAAAATAAGGTTTAACTAACCCTTAAGTAATGCCTAAAAAGGGGTACTTATTATAAAGTGTTACCCTATACTGCCCTACAATTTCAGAACGCAGTATAATTCAAAATGGCAAACTGAGAAAAAAGGCTTTAAAGTTTCCTTTCTGTCCACGCGACTGTGTTGGAGGTAAAGTGGTGATGACACTTCCATATAATACTTTTTTATGGTGAAAATGTATGCACACAAGAAAAATGCAAAAAAAAAAAACATTCTCATTACTTTTTAGCTGAAAAATCATTATACTGCGTTCTGTTGTGATATTACTGTCTACACCAAAACCACGGTGTCAATGGAGAAGTGCAGTATAATTCGCATTATACTGCGTTCTTGGCTAGTACGACGTAACCTCCTAAAACCAAAAAGCGCAGTATAATCAGTTTTTTGCGTTTTTTTCCGAAACGGGACCAAGTTGGGCCAAAAAATTTTAACACAAGAAAAAGAAGGTATTTTAAAGCCAATTTCCGGTCTAAACCCATTTTCGACCATTTTCAAGATACTGCGTTCTGGCAGCATAGTCCTACTTGCTGCACAATATTAATGGTCCAGGGCCTCGTTTCCGAAAGGGCCTTAAGTAAGGGTTAACGTTCGGCGAGAAGGTCGCTACCGTGGAATAGCAGCACGACAGAGAGAATCTTTAGACCCCGACGCGGAGTGGAGGGGTCTTGTTCTCTCTGAAGTGCTGCTATTCCACAAAGCGACCGACTCGCCGAACGTTAACCCGCTTATTATATGGATATACTTAAATGATTCACACATGGCGGGGACATTTCTTTAGGCCTATTTAATGTTAAGTTTACTATAGTTTTTCATGTCAAAAGATTGTTGCTGCGCAAAACAAAACAGTGCCGTTGTGGAACACCGCTAGGCAACAGCTAGGTAGCCAGGACAACAGGTGTTGTCTATCACAGCAGCTGATTAGAGTTGCACAATCTCAATCTAATCATAGGCGAATTCGCTCTGACGCTGTTCGGCGAAAACCAATAGGAACGTTCATATCTCCGAATGTCCCAGGCTGTCAAGCCAGAGTCGTTATGTGATTAGCTGAATCAAACATGTCAATGCTGTGTCTGGAGCGAATACAGCAAATTAAAGGCAAAACTTCTTCTGCTAGTACCCACGCTACCAGGCAGCGTAGTTCGCTCTTGGTCTGGACACGGCATACAGTAACTGATGCAGGAATACATCACACTGGAAATGTAAAGCAGCACACATTATTTCCATATCAATTTTCTTAACATAAAGCCATGGAGCAGAAAATACAGTATAGACCAGTGGTTCTCAACGTTTGTTGAAGAAAATGCCCCTTTGACCTCATCATCCCTGCCACTTCCATCGCCCCTTTGACCTCATCATCCCTGCGACTTCCGTCGCTATAACGCCCCTGTTGACAAACAGTAGACTGTACACAAACACCACTGCAAAGCTCATTGTCGATGCAATTGTTACATACTTGTTTTGATTCATCTGACTGGCGCAGGTGCTAGTGTGTATAATAACCTCAATTTCCTTTGAGGTTTTTATTATCACAGAGTGAATGCTGAAGAAAGCCACATCCCTTTGATCAGGTGTAATTCAAAGGGTGCTTGCTGTATTAAAGTTTTTGTTCAGCTTCTACATGTATTTGTATCACTGGGCCAACCTGCAGAGCACAGTAGTAGAGAGCTGTGTCTGCCAGTGTTGGAGCTGCAATGATGAGCTCTGTGGAGTCTTGTGATGTAGTTGAACTAAAATGATTATCTTCAATGTATTCACCACTGAAATATCTGGCTCCTATCAACAGTAAAAACTGAGGTGCCTGATCAAGATATTCTCTGTACCAGTGGAGATAAACCCATGTACCATTTTTGTCATATTGGCATCTCAGTTTAACTTCTTTCTGTTCTTCAGTAACAAAGTTTTCCTCCACTGGATTAATGGTATCTGTAGGGGAAATTGCATTGTTCACCCAGACAGTACTGCTAAATACATTCATGCATTCAGGGAAGAAAACATAGAACTTAGAAATCTTACACTGTGTCCATGTTTACTTACAAAAACAGTTTTCATTATCACTGTTGTCTCCGCATTCATTACCACCGATACAAACATATACGTTGTCTATACATTTTCCATTCTTGCACTTAAATCCATCACAGGTCAGCACTGTACCTGTTAAGAGAGACATGTCTCAATTAAATTGTTGTGCATGTTAATGCTCAGGAGAATTAAAAAAGTATACACAAAAACATTCTTCTACCATCAGCATCAGCACATCTCTCACCTATTTGGACGAGCAGAAGAATATGGATGTAAAGATAAATCATGTTATTGGAATGCTAGTGAAATGTTTTTTTTCTTGGTACAATCTGCAGTGCACTGAAAAGGGCAGAAGAAAAGGGCAAAATACTCTAACAGGTATATTTCTCAGACAATAACTTCAAATTGAAGGACACACCTACACCCATTGAACAGATGACACTGCTTTGGAGACTGCTTTTATCAAGAGGCTGAATAGCTGAGTGGGAGGGCTTTGGGGCACATAGTGAAAATGTACGCTTTTGATTTCTCATAGGCTACCCTGTCGAACAACCACTTTTCCCAAATATGTTGGTCTTCATCTAGTCCTATTACATCTTCTAATTATTAGAGGAATAATTGACCAACCAGCTTCTACATCCCTTGTTCTGTATCACTGGGCTAGCACTGAGACTACAGTAGTGGTGTCTAACGGTGCTGGGGCAATTATGGTGAGTTGATGAATCTTCACTTTGAGATTGTATTCATCACATTGAGAATATATAAGAATACTCTCAATGTATTCATTACATTGGGAATGTATTTGTTCTCTCAACTAGAAGAGATAAACCCATGTACCATTTGTGTCATATTGATGTGTCTGTCAGACCACAAACATTAAGTCCTCTCTTCTGCCTTTCTCAATCCTATTGCACAAAAAACACACTGGCCCTCATTTATCAAACTTGCGTAGAAACCATCGCAGAAATGAGCGCAGATCTTGTCGTACGACGAGGCTCACGTGAGATTTACTAAACATGTGTACGTCTCCAATCTCATCGTAAGTGCGAGCGGCTGTTGATAAATCCAGCGTCTGAAAACCATCGTAATTAGAATAATCACACCTTCTCTAAACTGGCGGGAAGGAGACCGCACCCCTGAGTTTGCGACATGGAGAGACGCAAACCGGCTAAAACATCCACGTTTCTGGTTGATTGACAGCTTGAAATTAGGCTTTACGCGAGGTAGACAACAAAATAACACGTCCCAATAATCAACAGCAGTAGCCAACAGGTAGAGATTGATTTCCAAATAATGATGGTTAGTCTAGAATGAAATGTTTGACTGACTACAGTAGACATAATGAAGATATTTTTTAATGAATATTATTTAAATATTTAAATATATGAAAATTAAATATGATGATATTTTGTAAACGAGGTCAAGAAAAGGGTCCTACGTGAAACTGGCCAACAAACAGTGCCCAAACAATTGGTTGGGGAAGGTGAGTTACATGTCCAGTGCGCTGTCCTTCTCGCGCTCATGTGCGCCCTGCGCTCCAGTCTTTCGACCGGATAGCCCTTTTACCACCTATGGAGTGGACGACTATAAAATGTTATAGGACACACACGTGTCAGGTGTAGCCTATATTCGGATATAGTTGTGTGCGATCAAACGTCGAAACTCAACCGGGAGATTATTAGGCTACTGTCTGTAGGCTATTGATTGATGTGCGCATGAACTCCCAGCTGTTAAAAAGAAGGGACGACTGAAGGCACATTCCAATGCGCGGCTAGGCCTATATTGCACAAATATTCACACATCACTTCAAATCACAAATTAGAAGTCTCTTGTTCCTATGCCAAATTAACGCAGCGCTCCCAGGAAGGGTGCACCAATTCAAACAGGTAGACGTTGGCTTATAGCCAAAATATATAATGTAAAAACATTTTGTAATTATATAGGCCACATATTTATGATAATGAGTTGTTGCGCTACAACTGCTGCTCAAGTTGGTGATCATAGTCATCTCAAGTCCAACTTGAAATCGGCGTACACCATCTGAGAGCAGTCGTAGGATTTCATCTTTCCTGCGCTTACGATGAGATTTGATAAATACCAACTGGTCGTAGAAAACGAACGTACGCACGACGTACGTATGATTCTCGTCGTACGCTGCTTTGATAAATGAGGGCCACTGTGACTAGAAACAGCATGACTACATCTATCTATACATCTATGTTCTTCTGCAGCTCCAAATAGGTAATATTAACACAAATGAAAAGCTTTGGTGGAAGTTTAACCCATTGGCGCCTGAGCTAGTTTTTAGAAAAGGTCCCGAATGCCTGAGGGATTTTTTGAGATAAGAAAAATCGGTTGTAAACTCCTATGAAAAATTCAATGGCCCTCATTTATCAAAGTAGCGTACGACGAGAATCGCACGTACGTCCTGCTTACGTTATTTTTCTACGACCAGTTGGCATTTATCAAATCTCATCGTAAGCGCAGGAAAGATGAAATCCTATGACTGCTCACAGACGGTGTACGGCGTTTTCAAGTTGGGCTTGAGATGACTATGATCACCAACTTGAGCAGTAGTTGTAGCGCAACAACTCATTATCATAAATATGTGACCTATAATTACAAAATGTTTTTACATTGTATATTTTGGCTATAAGCCAACTTCTAGGCTACCTGTTTGAATTGGTGCACCCTTCATGGGAGCGCTGCGTTAATTTGGCATAGGTCAACAACTGCAAGAGACTTCTAATTTGTGATTTGACGTGATGTGTGATTAATTGTGCAATATGCAGCCACGTATTGGAATGTGCCTTCAGTCGTGGAATCAATGGACCGACGTCCCTTCTTTTTAACAGCTGGGAGTTCAGGCGCAATCAATACATACAGTAATAATCTCCCGGTTGAGTTTCGCCATTACGCACGACTATCCGAATACACACCTGACACGTGTGTGTCCGATAACACTTTATAGTCGTTCATTTAGGTGGCAAAAGGGCTATCCCCTCGGACGACTGGAGCGCAGGAGAGAAGCAGGGCGCACGTGAGCGCGTGAAGGACAGCGCACTGGACATGTAAAACTCTCCTTCCCCAACAAATGGTTTGGGCACTGTTTGTTTGCCAGTTTCACGTAGAAACCCTTTATGACCTCGTTTACAAAAATGTTTATCATCATAGTTAAAAAATAAAAAACAATCATGGTATAATATGATAATATAAATATAAAAAATATGTTCATTATGTCTACTGTAGTCAATCAAACAATTCATTGTAAGTATTTGGAAATCAATCTCTACCCCTTACATATTGAGAAACACTGTTGACTACTGCTGTTGATTATTTCCATGTGTTATTTTGTTTGTCTACCTCGCGTAAAACCTAATTTCAAGCTGTCAATCAACCAGAAACGTGGATGTTTTAGCCGGTTTGCGTCTCTCCATGTCGCAAACTCAGGGGTGTGGTCTCCTTCCCGCCGTTTTAGAGAAGGTGTGATTATTCTAATTACGATGGTTTTCAGACGCTGGATTTATGAACAGCCGCTGGCTCTTACGATGGGATTGGAGAGGTACTGTACACATGTTTAGTAAATCTCATGTGAGCTTCAGCGTACGACGAGATCTGCGCTCATTTCTGCGATGATTTCTACGCAAGTTTGATAAATGAGGGCCAATATCTCAGCGTCTGGAACACATAGGGACATGGGACGAATTGCATTTAAAAGGTAAAATCCTCTGCTTTCACGGGATTATGCCCATTCAGCATTAACACTAACACATATTCATTTAAAAAAACATATCTCATAAGCAAATGATTGAAAAAAGTTTAATGTGCTTTCAGGATAATGCTTGATGCTGCTATTTCTTATAGGCTATTGGGCTACTATTGCTACTGTTACAATAGCCGTCTATGACTAAATCATAATATTCATTATTATTACAATTATTAGGCAGTCATTTCTGCCATAAATCGGGGGATATTTACCTGTTATAGCCACTTGCTCTCCCACCGGCGAGTATGGCCGTTTTATTCCTCCAAACGTTATGCAGAGACCGATGAGCAATTTCATATCCTATTTTGAGACGGGGCTCCACTTTGAGCTGGATTTGTGGCCGTGCGTCTATAATCCGCATGTCTACCGTTGTCTGCTTCGCCAATAGGCTATCATCATATCCGAAAGTTCCTCAGTGAAAATATTCTGATATATATCTAAAGGACGTGCTTCCTTAGATATTGGCACCGTCGCAGAGTGTCGGAGTGAACTTTTGGTAACGTCGGGGGCGAAATCTAGCTGACTGTCTATTTGGAAGCCACTCGCCCACCTCTTCATGCGGCCGTGGCAAATCACACTCCTGCTCTCTATCTAAAGGGTCTTCAATCATATTTCCCTTACTCGATTAAAATCTCTTCATTACCTTTCAACTGAACATCATGTTCGCTGTAACAGCGTGTCTCGCGAACCACAGCCTTTTTTTTACCTGTGTGAAATGGCTAAACAACCCACGTCTGCAGAAGCGAGCATGGTTGATTTCGTTTTACATTTTTGTCGACGAATCAAACTTTTTTTGCCACATGATCTTAAAAAAAATCGAGAACACCCACCTCTTGTGTATTTGAACAAAACATTGTGCATTGCATCTCCCATGCGTCTTGAAAATATTGACAAATCAATAATGTTGCGTTTTGCAACAACCGGCGTCAGGGCCAATGTTGCGTAACGCAACAACCGGCGTCAATGGGTTAATGAAAAGTATTTGTGTTAAGATATTTGCAATTGTCAAGATAAAGGATGGTTGTCTGAGCATTAACCATACTTCTGGTCTTGCACAAAGCAAATGATTCAGATTTGGCTCTCTCTTTTCACATCTGGATCAGAGTTGACCTTAAGTGCAAGAATGGAAAGTGCAAAACTGTTAATGATGTTTTGTGACAATGATTGTGAACAGGCCCGGAGTGGGCCCTGTAATCAGGCCGGGATTTTAATTCACATCTAGGCCACTTTGATATGGAAAATTGCTCACAATGCATTTTATTGGACTCATGTTAGGGGCCTAGAGTATATTGTCAAGTTAACAGAAAACTTTAACTTTACAAAGTGTAGGCTAATTCAAATTGACACAAATAGGCCTAGGCTATGACAACAAAAAAAGAAAAGCTATATTTGTATTTGAACATGAGTTATTTGACCAATCAAACTGCATTTGCCATCACAAAAAGTTCTCAACAACTTGCATGTATCTGTGGACGTGAGTGTGGTTTACTGTGGAGTCAGGCTTCATGTTCTGCTTGTCTGATGCTCCACATGCATGGTACTAATGTGCAATAGTCCGTGGTGTTAGGCCCACATGTAGGCTGTCTTGTCCTTACTTAAATCAGTCTTTTTCAGGGATGCAAAATGAATTTCAGATTCAATAACAATTGATATCCCCAATAGCCTACATGTTTTTTTCATTCTTATTAAATTGTATTTCTTTTAAAATAGGCTACCCATAATATGGCCATTTTAATGAATGCTATTTTTACAGTAATTACAGAAGGCCTATCCAAATCATTGCTTCCTTGTCAAGAACAGTTGACAAATACTGTTGACTTGGAGAAAAAAAAACAACGACGACACGCCTTTGATGCGCAAAGCTGTTCGATGTCGGGTTGCCTACAAAAGACCGATAGCAGCAAGAAGTCACCCTGCATTTGTAGCCTTGCTTGAGCGTATTCTTGGACTCACACAGAGCCGTGAAGTTAACGCCCACTGAGATATCATATCAATTTATCCCCCCTCTCACATTCTCGTCGCAACTGTCACATCACCAAACGTTTTATTCACATTTCATTTGCAAACATGCATGCCAAGATTGTCGTTGATCCTCACCCTATTACTTGTGTTACTGAACTTCTTATTGAGCCTATTCACCTGCGCACTGCTGCCATGCTACTATATGTGGCCATTAGGATTCAAAACTTGTCGAGCTGATTGTGAGTTGCGTCAAGTGACATCCAAATTCCCTCCGACGTTTGAAAACTAAGGTTCATTACAAACCATTCAGATTGTTTATCGCGAGGCATTCCATGCAATGCTTGGGAGGGAGTAATGGCATGAGCTGTCACTTCACCTTTGCTTTCTTTAATCCTACCTGCGCTTTGCTTCATCATTCCGTCGCTCTCTCTCTCGCTCGCTCTCTTTCCCCTTTTAATCGCTCGTTTGCTTTTCTTCAATAATACAAATCGGGTTAAGCACACGCCACGGCGGTTCTCCAGCGCTCGCGCCATGTCTGGGCTCTCAAGTCGCTTCCAAATAACGCCAATTGCCACAAATTTAAATTAAAGATGAGTTGAATTATAACCCATACACTGTCCTGTTCCTATACATTTCTGACTCCTCATTGCCGACTTCTGTTGTGGTTGAGGTAGTAGAAAGGGATGCATTTAATTTGACTATTATTAAGCTACGCGCAGATTTCAAGTGCCCCTTTCTTCGCGCATTTCGCCGCGCCTCCCCATGGACTCTTTGGCGCCTAGATGGTTGCACCTTAGGCCTAATAATCTGCTGTGGTGCTGCCGGTGGCTGCGCTGTCATAGTGAATATTTATGCAGACTACAAGTGACCATTGCATTTAGAATATCCCAAGTGAGAAATTTAAAAATATTTCCTCATGGTCCAACGGGCCACACCCGAATTTTGGGCCGGGAAATCTCCCGATAGTTATAATGGCCACCCCGGCATTGATTGTGAATGTGGATATACCAGAGATGAGGAACACGGTTTTTGTGATGCAGGGCCAGATGTGTATCACAATTAACACGACTGGCTATTACTCTCAGTTCACAAAATGACAAAACTGTAGGCCTAATTATAATGTCAAGGTGTATTGCCATCATATTTAGTAAACCATGCAGTAATGTGTGATGCCATCAATTCGGTGAAAGGAAAGGTCATCACAGAAGAACAGACAGAAGGTAGTCTCATAATGGGCGCTGTTCCACCAGAGGTGGCGGAAAAGACTTCACTACCATACACTAATATGACATTACACAGGGTAATTAGTAATAGCCTACAATATGACTTAGTCATTGTCATTCTGGCAACAGCAGGTTTATAATAGGGGGCCTTTTTGAACAGATTAAGACAGGTTTATTATGCAAGGGCATGGTTAAAATGTATATATACAAGGGTATAGTTTACAATTTTTATGTCACATTTAGAGGAAGAAGTAGCCCCTAGTAGTAAATGCATGAAATAAGCACATGCTATTACACAGTTGTTACATCAGTTATTCCACTGTATGAGTAATGTACTGTATTTTTACTTATATTTTACCTCGGTAAAAGTAAGTTAGTTTTAAGATTTAAGTCTTTATCTTAGTTTTAAGAAACACATTAAAAAGCTGGGTAATACTGTAAAGTATAGCATATCAAATTTTAGGCATATCCGTAACTCTCTGAGTATTGATGCTGCTGTGACTTATGTCAATGCTATGATTATGTCCCACCTGCATTATTGTTTATCAAGCTGGTCCCAGGCCAACAAGACTGTCTTAAAATCCATTGATTCACTATACAAGCAGGCCCTGAAGGTCCTAGATAGAATATCTTTTCAGTACCACCATTGTCCTATAATGAGCAAGTATAATATGCTCAGCCTTGAAAACATCATACAATTTTCTGATCTGTGGCTAATCCATAAAATTATTCACAATGCAGCACCCCCACCCCTAAGAACATTTGTTCAACCCTGCTCTGAATTGATGAGCAGAACGTCAAGATCCACCATTAGGGGTGTTTGTAGTCTCCCAATCCGACGAACTGCTTTTGCTCAGTCAGCCTTCTCCTTCAGGGCAACCAAAACATGGAATAGTCTACCCAGTAACCTAAAAAGTATTACTGATTATCAGGCCTTCTCAAGGGGTGTGAAAAAATGGATATTAACTAACCAGTCTTGTCAACATTAATCATATGTTTTTTTAAAACATGACTCACACTGTATGCCATTTTAATGTGTGTGTGTGTGTGTGTGTGTGTGTGTGTGTGTGTGTGTGTGTGTGTGTGTGTGTGTGTGTGTGTGTGTGTGTGTGTGTGTGTGTGTGTGTGTGTGTTTGACCCATGGCCTATGGATGTGCTTATTTGTTTATATCTTGTTTATGTTATTGTATTGTAATGTTTTTTTTACCTGTACAGGGACTGCAGATGGAAATTAGCTATATAGCTATAATCTGGCACAAGCCATCTTTTTACTTCTGTAATCAATGTGTATTGTGCATGGTCCCTGTTGAACTAAACTAAATAAACTAAACTAAACTAAACTAAACTAAGTAAGTTAGTTTATTTTTTTGTATGTATGCTTAATCATTTTTATACTACTACTGATATTCTGAAGCCTCAAACCCGGAATAAATAAATCCATGCTTGTGATTGACAGTAACACTTGAGTGTGATGTTGACTTTGACTTGTATGTCCAGATCCAGCTCCACATGCCCCTCCATGTGAGAGGTTTTTGCTCAGCCGATTTGGAGTTCCTGCCACTGTGGGCCTCAAGGCACTTGATTCTGCTCACTCTCCCAACAACCGACCAGGGGGTGTCTGCTCACGGCTCATGCAAATCTGCAGGCACAGGTACTGCCTGAGCTCTCAGTTGGAGCCCCGCACTCCTGAGACCGAGAATTGTTGAAACTGTATCCAATCTTGGGCTTGGCAGTACTTCAGCACCACGGCCAGCAACCTTGCCCAATACGTTACTTCGCATTTAATCTATGCTCCTCGAGTGACAGACAAACAGACAGATAGACAAAGAGTGTTATAGATCATCGTTGTGGGAGGGGAATTGACAGAATAAAATAAGATGTTTCTGAAAGATCTTACCCAGTGGGAGCACGGCCGGCGCCACGAGGGGGCGTGAGGGGGCGACGCCCCCTTAGGCGTGAGTTCTCAAAAAAAAAAAAAGCTGGAAAATATGGTGAAATACGAGCTATTGAGTTGTATAACGTATTTAACACATAAACCAAAGGAATTAACTAAAATAAATATGTTTAAAAATGTTGAGCCTTTATATGTTAATTGGGCAATGGGCACAATAGCAATAGGCCTAATTATCAACTTGCTTAAGTCTGAAGCGGCTACCTCTTATGTTTGTCCCCTAAAGCACACCGTAGCCTGGGGTACGTCATCCAGTTTACTGCCAAAGTTCCCTCATACAAAAAAATCTGCTTACTGCCGCCAGATTTCTGCTAATAGTTGTGTTTTCAGTTGTAGTGGGGTTTGATATAACATTGATTTGTTGTATCTCCTTATAGTTGAAATGATATAATTAGCGACACATTTCGGATGTGGGTAGTGAGTGACATTACTAATGTCTGAAGAAACGGAAGAAAATGTTTTCCCATACACGAGATGAATTAGCAATGCAAATCCCATTGCTAGCAGAGTGTGTAAACCGTTTGGATTAAAGTGGAATACTTGCGAGAAATCCTGCGATCAAGACAGTATTTTAAGGTAGGCCATTTGCTTATTTATTAGCCGGCTGTGGCATGTCAACTTGTGGTGTTTTTGCTGTGGAGAAGTAGTTTCGCTGAAGCAGGTTCAGCTCTTTTTCTTGGTTTGTTGCGCTATGATAGAGTGTGAGATATCGCTGTAAACGGTAGGCTATTTAAATGCAAACATGCCAAAACAACAAAACAGTTATTTTGACAGCACTATCTTTAGTAGTAGGCTGTAGTAGGATCGCTGGTTTCGTGGATGTATTTTGGTGAAGGATACCACTGAGCTACTCTGGCAGCGTGCATGCGTGTGTTTGACAGTCAACAATCGGCTTTCGTTCAGGCTGTGTGTGTGTGTGTGTGTGTGTGTGTGTGTGTGTGTGTGTGTGTGTGAGAGAGAGAGAGAGAGAGTGTGTGTGCGTGCGCGTGTGTGTGACTAGCCTGTGTGAACAGCAGTCACTGACGCGTCCATCAAAAACCAAAGCTAGTAACCACCGCATATCTGTAGCCTACGTCTTCAAGGTGATGGAAGAGTCACGTGATGCTTGGAAATCGTTCTGTTAATCCACAATTTGTATTCGTATTAATGTTTCACATTTGAGACGCAACGTGCAACTGAATGCTTTGGAAGGGAACGACTGATAACGAAGCAGGCTACCCAAACATACCCACCACACACACACAAACACAAACGCTTTTTTCGGTCTGTGCCTTTGCTTCTGTTTTGCACTATGATCGAGGTGAAATAACAGTGAAAGTGTGTGTTTAGGTGTGTAGGTGTGTTCATGGTGTGTAGCCTAGGTGTGTGAGGCTACATTTGGGGTTCGGTATGGTTGGTGTGTGTGCTTGCGTGAGTGTCTCGCTGCCCAGATCATTTCAATAATAGTAGTAAAAAATACTTCCATCATTATTGACGGGGTCTGGCCTAATACACGACAGTGGCCTAATACACAAGCCCTCCATTAGCGCACCTACGTTTAGGCGCGTGCGCGCGCGCGCCCCCGCCCCCTCTCATAAATGAATCGCCCCCTTCATATTTCTTTGCTGCCGCCGGGTCTGAGTGGGAGGGACAGGAGCAGGAGTACACCACATGTCAACATGACTGATCTGAATAAAGAAAGACAGAGCTGGTAAGAAATCATCTACCATAGACACCCTGCTCATTTAAATCCCTCCCCAAACTACTCACTGATATTCTTCTGTGTTCTACTACCCCATCTAGTGGATTCGCACTGTGGCTGCATCTACTGGGCATTTAGCTGTATTTCATTCACAATATTTGGTTACTTGCAATGTTTTTAAATAACGTGCATTGGGTCGAAGTAATGTACAGTATGTAATGACATGTCAAAAGTAAATGACGGTACAAAAATAAGTGACACGATAACTTATTCACATATTGCCATGACATGAAAGGTATTTTTTTTTAATTATTTTTAAATATTTTTAAAAATATTTTTAGGGGCTTTTATGCCTTTATTTGATAGGACAGTCTGACATAGTGACAGGAAGCGAGTGGGACAGAGAGACGGGGTGGGATCAGGAAATGACCCCGCCCGGACTCGAACCAGGGTCCCGTGGGCATGCAAGCCCAAATGTGGGGAGCTTAGCGCGCTGTGCATTGTTAGAGGCAATAGTGACTGGCAACCATAAAATAGGGATACAGATAGAAAGAGCTACAGTGGCTTGGGCCAGGATGAGAAGCTGGTAAAGCAGAAACAGCCTCATTATGTATTGACATGTTGGGATTGCCTGTGTACCGACGTGTGTGTTTATGCATTTCTATTTGAGGATTTTAAAAAATGGTATGTTACAATTTACATAGTTTGTGCTACTCTCATGTTTAGTCCCTGACTCCCTCATGTCTACAATAAAGACTATACTGCACTAGAACATACCAGGTCATAGCTTAAGAGACCTCAAACCCCCAAACCAATAATAAATAATTCCTGGTCATCTTAGTGGAAGTATGTGAAATGTATAATAATTTGTGCTGGTAATTTCAGTTGAAGTGTGTGAAATGCATCTCCAGATCCAGCTCCACATCTCCCTCCATGTGAGAGGTTTTTGCTCAGCAGAGTTGCAGTTCCTGCCACTGTGGGCCTCAGGGCACAGTAGTACACAGCAGAGTCAGACACCTCAGCTGAGGAAAGTTCCAGAAACACACGCTGAGATCCTTTATCAATGGATGGAGTCAGACGAGGAACATTCCCAGAAGCAGTGCCACTCTCAAATATTAAGTAGAGGAATTCTGGGATAGAGTTGGGGTACTGACGATACCACTGCAAAGCACCACTGCCAAGAGCAGTGGCACTGTAGTTACAGGCGTAAGTGGCAGTTGCTCCTTCAATAATGTTCACAGCAGACTGCAATGATTCTATCACATTCCCAGCAGATTCCCCTGTGTGAACAGACAGACAAAACACATAGTAGATAGTTGTGGAAGAGAAATTCTTACAAAATAAAACAAGATGAAATGATGTTTTTGAAAGATCTTACCTAGTGGGAGGGTCAGGAGCAGGAGTACACCACATGTCAACATGACTGATCTGAATAAAGAAAGACAGAGCTGGTAAGAAATAATCTACCATAGACACCCTGCTCATTTAAACCCCTCCCCAAACTACTCACTGATATTCTTTTGCGTTCTACCCCATCTAGTGGATTTGCACTGTTGCTGCATCAACTGAGCTGTTAAGGAATAAAATATATTCCATTCACAACATTTGGTTACAAATATTTACAATGTTGTGCGTAAATAATGTGTAGATGACATGAAGTAATGATGTATGTAATTTAGTGTCAAATTAAATGACTGTCAAAAACAGTGACACAATAACTCAAATGCTGCCATGGGGTAGCCTGATTCTCATCGACTTTCAAATCTCTTCGAGACTTGGTCTGACAAAGACCATAACAATTAATGTTTCCCAAATGGCATAGGCTTGCTACTTGACTGGTGTCAGACAAAGTGGGTAGAGTTCCTGTATTTTCGGGAGATCAGAAACAATATTTACATGGCTCTTGGCCTGACTAGAAGCAACGCTGAAGATGTGTCACTAGGAGGGCATGGCCTGGCTAGCCATGGGGTGCCATCAGGTACTATAACCAGTCTACTGCCTACTTACAAGGTAGGGGTCGATCTATGGAAATATCTGAATGCCAGCTGTATTTGTATTTTTCACAAGTGATATGAATAAGTGATAATAACATGGCATATGAAATAATATCAATATCTTCTTGTAAATGATGGTCTTGCCTTGTGGACAATGGCAGCTTTACTTGTCTCATTTTGTGCTGGTACAGTATGTTGCATCTGCCTGTGTCCCATTAACCAGATTATTGTGTAGTGGTTCATTTCTGTTTGAGGATGTTGAATGAGTTTGGAAATGTTATACAGCAGTGATTATTTTACCCTTTATGGTATAAACTTGAATAAGCAGATGATTTGATAATTCTCATAATTTGTTGCCTTCAGTTTACTAACATGAAATTATAGATTGTTGCATCATTTCAGTTTTACACATTCTCCAATTTGCATTGTGTATGTTACACATTACAATTCTAATATGACAAAATAAGAAAACGTTTTAAACATCTTAAGTTTGTAAGCCATGATTAATCATTCATGCTGGTCATTTCAGTTGAAGTGTGTGAAATGCATCTCCAGATCCAGCTCCACATCTCCCTTCATGTGAGAGGTTTTTGTTCAGCAGAGTTGGAGTTCCTGCCACTGTGGGCTCCAGGGCACAGTAGTACACAGCAGAGTCAGACACCTCAGCTGAGGAAAGTTCCAGAAACACACGCTGAGATTCTTTATCAATGGATAGAGTCAGATGAGGAACATTCTTTGAAGGGGAACCATGTTGAAATATGTATTCAAGAAACTCTGGGATAGAGTTGGGGTACTGCCGATACCACTGCAAAGCACCACCAGCACCAACTACACTGGCACTGTAGTTACAGGAAAAAGTGGCAGTTGCTCCTTCAGTAATGACCACAGAAGACTGCAATGATTCTATCACTTTCCCAGCAGATTCCCCTGTGTGGACAGAAAAAAGGCAGGCCTATAGATTGTTGTGGAAGGGAATTTCTTACAAATAAAATGAAAATGTTTTTGAAAGATCTTACCCAGTGGGAGGGTCAGGAGCAGGAGTACACCACATATCAACATGACTGATCTGAATAAAGAAAGACAGAGCTGGTAAGACATCGTCTACCATAGACACCCTGCTCATACCCCTCCCCAAACTACTCACTGATATTCTTCTGTGTTCTACCCCATCTAGTGGAATTATATTGCGTTGCATTACATTTCTAAACCTTGACCAAAATTGTCACCACCAAAAAAAAAAAGTTAACAAACGCACACACTAATATGTTGTTGGATCGCCTAGCTTTGATTAGAGTGCACTCTAGATGCTCTATAGCGTCATCTGGTTTGTAGAAAGAGCTACAGTTTCTTGGACTAGGATGAGAGGCTGGTTAAGCAGGAACCATTTTTATTTACCTCATTATGTGCTGATTATGTTGGGATTGCCTGTATATCCAAATGTGTGTGTTTATGCGTTTCTATTTGAGGATTTTGAATTTGTTGAAAAATGTTACAATTTACATATCCCATGCTACTGAGTTTTCTCACCCCCAGATGTCTACAATAGTTTACACTGCACTAGAAGAACAGTTCGGGTTATAGTTTAAGAGAGTTCAAACTCTCAGACCCATAATTAATCATTCATGCTGGTCATTTCAGTTGAAGTTAAATGCATCTCCATATCCAGCTCCACATCTCCCTCCAAGGTTTTTGCTCAGCAGAGTTGGAGTTTCTGCCACTGTGGGCCTCAGGGCACAGTAGTACACAGCAGAGTCAGACACCTCAGCTGAGGAAAGTTCCAGAAACACACGCTGAGATTCTTTATCAATGGATGGAGTCAGACGAGGAACATTCTTTGAAGGGGAACCATGTTGAAATATGTATTCAAGAAACTCTGGGATAGAGCTGGGGTACTGCTGATACCACTGCAAAGCACCACCAGCACCAATTACACTGGCACTGTAGTTACAGGAGAAAGTGGCAGTTGCTCCTTCAGTAATGACCACAGAAGACTGCAATGATTCTATCACTTTCCCAGCAGATTCCACTGAGTGGACAGAAAAAAGGCAGGCCTATAGATTGTTGTGGAAGGGAAATTCTTACAAATAAAATGAAAATGTTTTTGAAAGATCTTACCCAGTGGGAGGGTCAGGAGCAGGAGTACACCACATATCAACATGAATGATCTGAATAAAGAAAGACAGAGCTGGTAAGAAATAATCTACCATAGACACCCTGCTCATTTAAACCCCTCCCCAAACTACTCACTGATATTCTTCTGTGTTCTACCCCATCTAGTGGAATTATATTGCGTTGCATTACATTTCTAAACCTTGACCAAAATTGTCACCACCAAAAAAAAAAGTTAACAAACGCACACACTAATATGTTGTTGGATCGCCTAGCTTTGATTAGAGTGCACTCTAGATGCTCTATAGCGTCATCTGGTTTGTAGAAAGAGCTACAGTTTCTTGGACTAGGATGAGAGGCTGGTTAAGCAGGAACCATTTTTATTTACCTCATTATGTGCTGATTATGTTGGGATTGCCTGTATATCCAAATGTGTGTGTTTATGCGTTTCTATTTGAGGATTTTGAATGTGTTGAAAAATGTTACAATTTACATATCCCAAGCTACTGAGTTTTCTCACCCCCAGATGTCTACAATAGTTACACTGCACTAGAAGAACAGGTCGGGTTATAGTTTAAGAGAGTTCAAACTCTCAGACCCATAATTAATAATTCATGCTGGTCATTTCAGTTGAAGTGAAATGCATCTCTAGATCCAGCTCCACATCTCCCTCCATGTGAGAGGTTTTTGCTCAGCAGAGTTGGAGTTCCTGCCACTGTGGGCCTCAGGGCACAGTAGTACACAGCAGAGTCAGACACTTCAGCTGAGGAAAGTTCCAGAAACACACGCTGAGATCCTTTATCAATGGATGGAGTCAGACGAGGAACATTATCAGTAGGGGAACCGTGTTCAAATATGTATTCAAGGAACTCTGGAAAAGAGTTGGGGTACTGCCGATACCACTGCAATGCACTTCCACCACTAACTGCACTGGCACTGTAGTTACAGGAAAAAGTGGCAGTTGCTCCTTGAATAATGTTCACAGAAGACTGCAATGATTCTATCACATTCCCAGCAGATTCCCCTGTGTGAACAGAGAGACAAAGAGTGTTATAGATTATTGTTGTGGAAGGGAAATTGCCTAAATAAAATAAGATGTTTCTGAAAGATCTTACCCAGTGGGAGAGACAGGAGCAGGAGCACACCACATGTCAACATGACTGATCTGAATAAAGAAAGATCGAGCTGGTAAGAAATCATCTACCATAGACACCCTGCTCATTTAAATCCCTCCCCAAACTACTCACTGATATTCTTCTGTGTTCTACTCCATCTAGTGGAATTGCACTGTGGCTGCATCCACTGAGCTTTTAAAGAATAAATTATATTCCATTCACAGAATTTGGTCAAAAATATTTACAATGTTGTGCGTAAATAATATGTAGAAATATAATGACATGAAGTAATGATGTATGTACTGAAGTGTCAAATTAAATGACTGTCAAAACCAGTGACACAATAACCAATTCAAATGCTGCCATGGGGTGCCATCGGGTATTATGGTAGCAGTCTACTACTTGAAAATATGTCAGTGAGTCAGCTGCATTTCTGTTAGAAGACGTTGAATGAGTTTGAAAATGTTTCACAGCAGTTATTCTTACACCCTTTCATGGCATAAATGTATATATGGCGATGACTTGATAATTTTTGGTCTTTGTTGCCCTCAGTTTCCTAAAATAAATTAGATTATTGTATTCAGTTCAGTTTTACAAATTCTCCAATTTATGTTGTGTATGTTAGGCCTACATGTTAAAATTATAATAATAAAATGAGAACAACTTTTCAACATGTCAAGTTCACAATTAATAAATTCATGTTGGTCATTTCAGTTGACGTATGTGAAATGCATTATAATTCATGCTGGTCATTTCAGATGAAGTGTGTGAAATGCATCTGATCCAGCTCCACATCTCCCTCCATGTGAGAGGTTTTTGCTCAGCAGAGTTGGAGTTCCTGCCACTGTGGGCCTCAGGGCACAGTAGTACACAGCAGAGTCAGACACCTCAGCTGAGGAAAGTTCCAGAAACACATGACGAGAGTCTTTGTTGACAGAGGGAGTCAGACGAGGAACATTATTTGAAGAAGCACCATGTTCAAATATGTAGTAGAGAAATTCTGGGATAGAGTTGGGGTACTGGCGATACCACTGCAAAGCTTGAACATTGCCACTGTAGTTACAGGAGAAAGTGACATTTTCATGTTCCCGAATGATCACCAAAGACTGCAATGATGTTATCGTATTCCCAGCAGAAGACACTGCATGTGAGGGAAAATAAGAAAAATAATTTTACTCAACAGGTGAAGGACGTGAAATCCAAATTCAGTTGTGAGATATAGCCTATTGTAAACACACATTCACAAGTTCTTACCTGCTAAGAGCAAGACAAGCAACATCACAGTGTATGGCTTCATGACTGGTGGTAAACTGTGCACCAGCACTGTAAACTGCAAATAGGCCTATCCTTGACTCCACCCATTCTAGAGGAGTGAAAATCAGTTTGTGCAGTTAGTAACTATAGTACATAATTATTAGCCTATAGAATGTGTAGTTATACAGTAAGACAACAATATGTAGTTATAGAGTATGCAGTTACATATAATGAAATACATTTGAAGTTACAATTGATTTCTGTATTCAAAGCTGTTGCCATCCTCTGCATTACAGAAGTGCATTACAGAAATGGACATTTCAGATCATTTAAAATTTCTACACAAGGCTTTTGGGCTTTATTTCATGCTTTATTTTATGGTTCTGAATATTTTGGGAGAAACATTATATCTTGATCTGAGTCCCATCACTGTGGGCTGCACTGCACAGTAGTAGGCTACACAGCAGAGTCAGAGGTTTCGGCTGAGGTGATCTCCAGATGTAGCTTTTTAACTTTTGCATTGAATGAAGTGGACATATGTTTGAAAGGTGAAGTCGCTTCTTGTACATATTTTGATGACTCTTCAATAAGTTTCAGGAATTCAGGGAATTTTCCCTGGATGTTTTCGATACCAAAGGAAACTGTATGGAGAGACATCGTATGTGCAGGAGGGAGTTGCTGTACTGCCTTCACTATGATCTTCAGCTGTTTCTTGGGAAATGGAATCACAGTTTTGCCTGAAAAGATACAGTATAAGCATTTATTATTCTTCCAATGTGTTCTTATCGCACAGTACTTTAAAAAAAAAGACAGGTCACTGATTAGGAATAGCAACATTACAGCTTGAAATTCAAATCAAAGTAGGCCTACTTGTATATATACAATACGTATTGTTGACACTTATATGTGATGAGTATGATAACAATGATGGATATTGACATATCTGGATTTTTTAAATTGATCTGGTCTCAAGTCTAGGTGTGAGTATTTGTGATTCCCCTGAAACAATCTCAGAGACTGGAGGATGATTAGTTAGCATAATGCTCTTTAGCTCTTCTCCTTCCGTCAGAAGGGAGGAGGGCTGGATGTTCATGTGATTTCCTGGGTCACAGCTCCCTCTGCAGGCATAATGATAGAAGGCATATACCACAGTATTCCTCAATCTTGAACGGGGTTAGGGTTAGGGTTAGGGTTAGGGTTAGAATGTTGTGATGGGGATCTCTTTTCTATCTACCACCAAATGTCCTTTGAGTATTAAATAAAAGTCTTGTATGTTTGTCTAGGCTCCATATGCCATCTCTGGCATCTCATATGTCATGTCTGGTGCTGAGAAGGTCATCCTGCCCGTGTTGGAGCAATTATGGTTCCACAGATGTTCCATAGATGATTGTGATGTAGCAAACCCAAAATGATGATTGCGAATTTATTCATCACTTTGAGATGGTATACATCACATTGAGATTGTATTCATTCTCTCAATCAAGATAAACCCTTGTATTTGTGTCTCAGACCACAAACTTTTAGTCTTATGTTCTGTCTTTCTAAGTTCACTGTATTGCACAGAAACCCATGGTGACTACAAACAGAATGATCTATCTCTACATCTCTATCTCTACATCTCATAGTCTGCAGCTCCAGATACATAATGCACTTTTGAATTAGCTTTGGTGGAAGTTTAATGAAAAGTAACCTATTTGTGTTGAGATATTTCGAATTGTCAAGATAAAGGATGATTTTCTGAGCATTAAGCATACTCCTGGTCTTACACCAAGCAAATGACTCAGACTTGGCTCTCTCTTTTCACATCAGGAGCAGTGTTGTGCAAGAATGGAAAGTGCAAAACTGTTAATGATGTTTTGTGACAATGATTGTGAATGTGGAGATACCAGGGATGAGGAACACTGTTTTAGTAATGCAGGGCCGTATATATCACAATTAAAACCACTGTCTACTCGCAGTTCAGGAAATGACTGTAGGCCTAATTATAATGTCAAGGTGTATTGCCAGCATATTTAGTAAACCATGGTAATGTCTGATAGTTTTTACATCAGTTATTCCCCTGTATGCGTAAGGCTTTTACTGTCCTTTTACCTCTACTTCTATTGAGTTTTGTTGTTTTTATGTTTGGCCTACACTTAATCATTTCTATCATATTACTGATTTCCTGATCCACTAATGTGTCTAAAATGAAATTTAAATTGAACATATGAAGTACCAGTGCTCTCCCCCATCCTCCTCCATGACTGAGGTACCCTGAGCATGGTACCGTCCCGCCGCACTGCTCCCTTGGGGCGCCATTGGGGGCTGCCCCCTTGCACGAGTGAGGCATAAATGCAATTTCGTTGTGTGCAGTGTGCAGTGAACACTTATGTGCTGTAGAGTGCTGTGTCAAAATGGGAGTTGGAGTTTCCCAATTGGGCTTTCAAACCTTCAAACCCAGAATAAATAAATCCATGCATGTGACTGACAATAACCCTGACTGTGATGTTGACTTTGACCTGCATCTCCAGATCCAGCTGCACATCTCACTCCATGTGAGAGGTTTTTGCTCAGCAGAGTTGGAGTTCCTGCCACTGTGGGCCTCAGGGCACAGTAGTACACAGCAGAGTCAGACACCTCAGCTGAGGAAAGTTCCAGAAACACACGCTGAGATCCTTTATCAATGGATGGAGTCAGACGAGGAACGTTATCAGAAGCAGTACCACTCACTAATATGTAGTAGAGGAATTCTGGGATAGAGTTGGGGTACTGCCGATACCACTGCAAACCACCATTGCCAAGAGCACTGGCACTGTAATTACAGGAGAAAGTGGCAGTTGCTCCCTCAATAATGTTCACAGAAGACTGCAATGATTCTATCACTTTCCCAGCAGATTCCCCTGTGTGGACAGAAAAAGAATAAAGCTTACAGTCAGGGGACATGAAATTCCCATAAATAAGATAAGATAATATTTCTGAAAGATCTCACCTAGTGGGAGGGTCAGGAGCAGGAGTACACCACATGTCAACATGACTGATCTGAATAAAGAAAGATAGAGCTGGTAAGAAATCATCTACCAGACACCCTGCTCATTTAAACCCCTCCCCAAACTACTCACAGATATTCTTCTGTGTTCTACCCAATCTAGTGGATTTGCACTGTGGCTGCATCAACTGGGATTTTAACTATGGTACATTGTATTATTGATATTTGGTTATTTAAGAATTTTACTCAACTTTGATTGAGGTGGTCGGGGGTGGTGTGTGTAACACCCATGGGAAACTAAATTCTGCTTGGGTAATATCTGAATCCTACCTCATTTCTCTCTCCCACTCATGACTGTGCTATGATAATAAAAGGGGAAATGTTTGTTAAATGATGTGCCCAGAAATTGGCCTATAATAACTTGTGATATAACGAAGTAACAACTCTACACATAATGTCACAATGACTAATTAATATGCCATTACAAAAAAAAGTATTATGGTACTTATTAACAAAGTTAATAATACTCCGATAGTCATACAAAACTGTCTCTCAGTGAGTTCTTGTCTTTCTTAGGACAGTCGAGAGCTATGACAGGAAGAGAGTGCAGGCGAGAGGGATGGGGCAAAGGACCCTGGCCGGACTTGAACCCGGGTCGCCAGGGGCATGCAAGCCCATATGTGGGAGGCGATTAGGGGGGCCCTAGTAATGTTCTATGAAAAAATAATGTCCACGTACTGTGATAGATCTTTTTTTGCCATTTAGATTTCATTTTGATAGGACAGTTGAAGGTGGAGACAGGAAATGAGAGGGAGAGAGATGGAGTAGGGGAAGGGTTGGGAAATGAACCAGGCCGGATTCGAACCATGTGCCTCAGTGCATGAAAGCCCACAAGTGTGGGGCTTAGCGTGCTAAGCCTCAGCACAGTCAGTTTCTTGGAAATAGAACAGCCATAGTGTTGGTCCAGGGTCAGAAGCTGCTTGTGGCATTTTGATACACGCATGTTGGGTCTGGTTGTGTACCTGTGCCCATACACTTGAGCATTTGTGTCACTCATGTTATGACATCCTAAGTTTGTGCTATTTTCGGGGGATGGGATGCCTCAACTGCTTAAAAATAATTAAGTTCTCTACTGTATACTAGGTTGGCGATACCGAGGATTTTAGTGTACAGTACAGTTTCAGTCTTACTGCATGATTGTGAAGCGCCTATGCTACACTTCAAATTTCATTGTGTGTGTGTGTGTGTGTGTGTGTGTGTGTGTGTGTGTGTGTGTGTGTGTGTGTGTGTGTGAGTGTGTGTGTGTGTGTGTGTGTGTGTGTGTGTGTGTGTGTGTGTGTGTGTGTGTGTGTGTGTGTGTGTGTGTGCCCTGTGAGGTTTTTGTAACATTCTTGAATGTTTCCTGCCACTGTGGGCTCCAGGGCACAGTAGTAGACAGCAGAGTCAGACACCTCAGCTGAGGAAAGTTCCAGAAACACATGCTTCTTTTCTTTGTGGATGTAAGAAGACATCCGTGAGGGAACTTGTCCTGTGCTGTTGCTTTCCGTTACAAATAGGATGAAGTCAGGAGGAGATCTGGGATATTGCCGATACCACTGGATTGAGTAAATAGTTCCACTGTAGTTACAGGACAGCATCACCTTTGTACCCTCCACAACATTCTTGTCTGGGTCGAGAGAATCAATGACATTCGCATTGCTGTCACCTGTATCAAATAGAAAAAGAAAATGGTATTATATCTCTCTCTCTGTCAGACAGACAGACAGACAGACAGACAGACAGACAGAGAGAGAGAGAGAGAATATCTGAAAGGAATTGATTAATGCTCAGTTCAATTTCAATGTAAATGTATAACATATTCTTTACCCATGAAATAGAAAAGAGCCATTGCCCTGTGTGGACAGAAAACAGACACAGTAGATAGTTGTGGAAAATAATTCTTACAAAATAAAACAAGATGAAATAATCATGATGAAGGCCACAGCGCCGAAACGCGTTGGTGTTTTTTAATGCATTTGCCCTTTAAATAAAGTTTGTTTTTTTACTACATTAACCAACTAAAGTGCCTGAACCAAGGATTTTTTCTTTCAGTCTTTTTTGAAGATGAAATAATGTTTTCGAAAGATCTTACCCAGTGGGAGGGTCAGGAACAGGAGTACACCACATGCCAACATGACTGATCCGAGTAAAGAAAGACAGAGCTGGTAAGAAATCATCTACCACCCTGCTCATTTAAATCCCTCCCCAAACTACTCACTGATATTCTTCTGTGTTCTACCCCATCTAGTGGATTTGCACTGTGGCTGCATCAACTGAGCTGTTAAAGAATAAAATATATTCCA
Source organism: Engraulis encrasicolus (assembly GCF_034702125.1). Classification (NCBI taxonomy): domain Eukaryota; kingdom Metazoa; phylum Chordata; class Actinopteri; order Clupeiformes; family Engraulidae; genus Engraulis; species Engraulis encrasicolus. The sequence goes on along the minus strand of NC_085872.1, from coordinate 17,129,892 downwards.
TTCACAACATTTGGTTACAAATATTTACAATGTTGTACGTAAATAATGTGTAGATGACATGAAGTAATGATGTCAAAATCAGTGACACAATAACTAAGTCAAATGCTGCCAGCCTAATTCACAATAACTAACTCAATTGGGTAGCCTTCTCATCGACTTTCAAATCTCTTCCAGACTTGGTCTGACCAAGACCATAACAATTAATGTTTCCCAAATGGCATGGTTGGGGGGGCAATCGCTATTCCGACATACCGCTATTCCGACAGCCGACATACCGTAGGGTTAGGGTTAGGGTTAGGGTTAGGGTTAGGGTCAGGGTTAGTGTTAGGGTTAGGGTAACTGTATGCACTCTCCCTACACTGGTAAAAGCTGAGCAACGTAGCACAAACCAAAGAAATTGCATAACTCGCGCCGGTATTCCGACAATAGACATCAATGTCGGAATAGCGACATGTCGGAATAGCGCCACGTAACCGCATGGTTGACCCGCCTCCCTAGGTTTGCTACTTGACTGGTGTCAGACAAAGTGGGTAGAGTTCCTGAGAAACAATATTTACATGGCTCTTGGCCTGACTAGAAGCAACGCTGAAGATGTTATGTCACTAGGAGGGCGTGGCCTGGCTAGCCATGTGGAGCCATCAGGTATTATAACCAGTCTACTGCCTACTTACAAGGTAGGGATACTGATATACCTATGGAAATATCTGAATGCCAGCTGTATTCAAATGTTTCATAACTGAAATGAACATGTCATATGAAATAATACCAATGTCCTCTTGTAAATGATGGGCTTGACTTGTGGGCAATGGCAGCTTTTACTCGTTTCATCTTGTGCTGGTAGAGTATGTTTCATCTGCCTGTGTCCCATTAACCAGATAATTGTGTGTGTTAGTGCATTTCTGCTTGAGGATGTTGAATGAGTTTGTAAATGTTTCACAACAGTGATTCTTTCACTCTGTCATGGCATACATGTGAATAGGCAGATGACTTGATAATTCTTGGTTCATTCTTTGTTTATTTCAATTTATTCACAATAAATTATATATTATTGTTTTCAACTCAGTTTTACAAATGCAACTATTTACATTGTGTATGTTAGGCCTATATATTAAAATTAATAAAATAAGAACACCCTTTCAACATGTACAGTTCATAAGAGTTCAACCCTCATGGCATAATTAATAATTCATGCTGGCAATTTCAGTTGAAGTGTGTGAAATGCTTCTCCAGATCCAGCTCCACATCTCCCTCCACGTGAGAGGTTTTTGCTCAGCAGAGTTGGAGTTCCTGCCACTGTGGGCCTCAGGGCACAGTAGTACACAGCAGAGTCAGACACCTCAGCTGAGGAAAGTTCCAGAGACAAACGCTGAGATCCTTTATCAATGGATGGAGTCAGACGAGGAACATTCTCAGAAGCAGTGCCACTCTCATATATGTAGTAGAGGAATTCTGGGATCGAGTTGGGGTACTGGCGATACCACTGCAAAGGATTACCATTAGCAGCAGCACTGGCACTGTAGTTACAGGAGAAAGTGGCAGTTGCTCCTTCAGTAATGATCACAGAAGGCTGCAACGATTCTATCACTTTCCCAGCAGATTCCCCTGTGTGGACAGACAAAACACATGTAGATAGTTGTGGAAGATACAGTATTACAAATAAAATAAGATTAAATAATGTTTCTGTAAGACCTTACCCAGTGTGAGAGACAGGAGCAGGAGTACACCATATGTCAACATGACTGATCTGAATAAAGATAGAGCTGGTAAGAAATCATCTACCATAGACACCCTGCTCATTTAAACCCCTCCCCAAACTACTCACTGATATTCTTCTGCGTTCTTCTCCATCTAGTGGATTTGCACTGTAGCTGCATGCATAAACTAGGATTTTAAAGAATAAAGTAGGCAATAAATTATAACTTCCATTGAAGGCATTTGGTTAAAATATTTGCAATGTTTTAATACTCTGCAGAAATGTTATGACCTGAAGTAGCGATTCATGAAGTGTCAAACTAAATGACTATATCAAAATCAGTGACAAAATAACTAAATCATATGCTGCCGTTACATAAAAGCTATTATGGTTTCCACTCACTATTTACTAAGGTAGGGATACAGAGATAGATCTAAGCTATGAACATTTTAGAAGACCAGTTGTATACCTCTTTTTCCTATGTGAAATGAACATGGCATATGACATAATACCAATGTCTTCTTGTAAATTATGGGCCTGACTTATGGGCAATGGCATTTTTTACTTGTCTCATCTTGTGCTGGTACAGTAAGTTTCGTCTGCCAGTGTCCCATTACCCAGAATATTGTGTAGTGGTTCATGTCTGATTGAGTTGAATGAGTTTTTAAATGTTTAACTTAGGGGTGGGCATAGATTAATTTTTTTAATCTAGATTAATCTCACTGTAATTATGAAATTAATCTAGATTAATCTAGATTAATCTATATCAAAATGGCTCATTCAGAATAGGCACGCTAGCAAAATAATGCCAAAAAAATCTTGGGGTTTCTTAAGACAGATGTCGCATTAGACCAGAGCTCTTTTTTTTTCCAAAATGCATCTCATCTTCAAAAAATGGTTATGTTGATACTTGGTGATGAAAAAAATCACTGCAATATGTGTAAAGTGTGTTCAATATATTACGAAGCATTTACAGTTATAAGATACTGAAATTTCAAAATGAACAGCGCTATAAATTGTAGAGGCAAATACAGATAAATATATCAAACATTTAGGCTATTTAAACAAAATTACCTCAACAATTCAGCATTTCTAATGGAGAGAGAGAGAGAGAGAGAGAGAGAGAGAGAGAGAGAGAGAGAGAGAGAGAGAGAGAGAGAGAGAGAGAGAGAGAATCTGCCACTGACTGGTAAAAAGAGCAGCGGCTCCTTTAAGAGAGGGAGGAGCTCTGCGCGCAGTATACAGTTCAGCAGAGCCAGGCTACTCGCTATCTAGAACCTGCAGCACTGGCACACGGCGATTTGGCCTAAACCTGACAATTGTTTTCAGAGTCAGAACGCCAGAGGAGTTACAACTCGAAATGAATTCAGTTTGCAAAAAAAAAAAAAAAAAATCAAGCGCGACAACCGCGAGGATTATTACCGTTTGACATGAGAATATCTCACTGAGTCGCAAATGTGCGCGATTGCAACACAAACATTCAGTGAGAGTAGATATTGACAGTTTCAGTTTGACAATCTTCAAAATGCATATCACACGGAATGTTTTGCAATTATGGCACAGGCAAGATTTCTGGAAGTTGTTTAGGCTATGTGTTCCATGCAATGCGTGAGGAAATGTAGGCTATGTCGGTAGCCTAGGCCTACTCACACACAATAATGTCTCTCTATGTTCACCTTAAACAATAAAGTCTCTTTAGTCTACCACTTATGAAAAAGCACTCAAACAACACCTGCCACGGCAGAGGGATTAATGTTTTCAGCATGCAAACACTTCATATTTAGTAGGTCTGCTGAAGCAGCAGGTGGAGAGGAGAAACGACTGGAGCGCAGTCTGAAAGCGTCTGTCAATTAAACGCTATGGTGACGTGCATACCCAAACTCCAAACCTATATTTTGAGAATAGATTAACGTGCGATATTTTCTTTATCGTGCGACAAGAGTCTCACATTATCGCAGCACGTTAACGCCGATAACGGCCCACCACTAGTTTCACTGCAGTGATTCTTTTAACCGTTCATGACATTAACGTAAATAGGCAGATGACTTGATAAGTCTTGGTCCATTCTTTGTTGCCTTCAGTTTACTAACAATAAATGATATATTATTGTATTCAATTCAGTTTTACAAATAAAACTATTTACATTGTGTATGTTAGGTCTATATATTAAAATCAAGGACATAAGAACACCTTTTCAAAATGTAAAGTTCACAAGAGTTCAACCCTCATGGCATAATTACTATCCATGCTGGTAATTTCAACTGATGTGTGTGAAACGCATCTCCAGATCCAGCTCCACATCTCCCTCCATGTGAGAGGTTTTTGCTCAGCAGAGTTGGAGTTCCTGCCACTGTGGGCACCAGGGCACAGTAGTACACAGCAGAGTCAGACACCTCAGCTGAGGAAAGTTCCAGAGACAAACGCTGAGATCCTTTATCAATGGATGGAGTCAGACGAAGAACATTCCCAGAAGAGGAACCATGAGGAAATATGTAGTAGAGGAACTCTGGGATAGAGTTGGGGTACTGCCGATACCACTGCAAATTACTAACACCAGCACTGGCACTGTAGTTACAGGAGAAAGTGGCAGTTGCTCCCTCAATAATGTTCACAGAAGACTGCAATGATTCTATCACTTTCCCAGCAGATTCCCCTGTGTGGACAGAAAAAAGACATATAGGTAGTTGTGGAAGGGAAATTCTTACAAATAAAATAAAATAAAATAAAATAAATTAAAATAAGATGAAATAATGTTTCTGAAAGATCTTACCCAGTGGGAGGGTCAGGAGCAGGAGTACACCACATGTCAACATGACTGATCTGAATAAAGAAAGACATAGCTGGTAAGAAATCATCTACCATAGACACCCTGCTCATTTAAATCCCTTCCCAAACTACTCACTGATGTTCTTCTGTGTTCTACTCCATCTAGTGGATTTGCACTGTGGCTGCATCAAGTGTTCTTTCAACTGTATTTCATTCACAATATTAGGTTATTTGAAATGTTTTCTACAAATACCTTGCAGATATTATACTGGTTCGAATGAGTTATGCAAATTAAAATGTCAAAAGTAAATGACGGTACAAAATTAAGTTAAACATGTTGCCATGACATAAAAGGTATTGTTATAGGCCAGTGGTTCTTAACCTTTTTTTTCATAACGCACCCCCGTTCCCTGTGCCCGACAAGCCGCGCACCCCCAATCCAAACCTCTACACATAAGCACTAAAAAGTGACTTTAGTGATTAAAGAAACATTATGCAACTTTTTCATAGTCATGAAATGGCTTGGAACTCAAGGTTTTGCTTGACTGACCCGTTATGGCGAAAATGGCAATATTTCCATCACCATGTGGTGGTTCTGCTCCGAAACAGCACTTGCAGTTTTGCCTGGAGGCGCCGTGTCCTTTGTTGTTGTGGAATATTTGGCCGCTAGGGGCGTCTAGATTTCTATGCTGTATGAGTGGAACGAACGTGAGACCCATTCATCCCCTTCATTTGCTAAGCAGCAGCAGCTCGCTTAAAGCTGGCTACTGGCTAGCTGATTGTAAAATTTCACGCTGGCATACAGCGAAAACAACGAATGGGACTGCAAATAAATCACGAGCTAATTGAGATGAAAGGTTTGGACAGGCAAATAAATCGCTTGTGTGAACATTGGAAAAGGGCTTCAAAACGGAGAGAGCCGAATGCCAAAAGAGCAAAGATGTGGATTTTATCACTCATTCACTGCACTGGGATTTAAGCATTAGCATTCTCGAAGTCCACGACACCTCGTTTAGTTTACAAAGCTACACAAATATATTCGAGTTGAAATCTAATGGCACACACTTTACTTGATGTCAAAGGACACAATCAGTCGAGCGAGGCTAAAAATATATGTTGTTGCCGATCAAGAGGAGACAAAACGTGATCTCTAGCCGGGTGTCCACTGTCACTTTCAACACCACACAAGATAAAAACGTGTCTTGTCACCTCGACTTCGAAATCTTTATTATTACAACAAAATAAGCAACAGCCTTTTGTCTCCTTGTTCTCCTAATGTACAGGTACTATATAGTTACTGGAAATGTGAAATAAAGACGGGGATATCTGCCGGGAACAAGTGGATCAAATAGTAGGCCTATCCATCTGAAGGAAATGCAAACGTGATTGCAGTTGTGTGAAGTGAATAGACGAAGCAGCGAACTCTTAAGCAAGGGGGAGAATCGCATATGATAAAGCCCCTTAGAAGTGGAGAGAGCTGAATGCAAGGAAGGGAATCCGGCGAATTACAGAAGACGAAGAAATTTAATTCGCACATAATCTCTAGAAGTCAATGTCTGCCTAATTTAGTTCAATGCACATTTTCGGCAGAACCACTAGAGGCCGCCATAAAGTTGTTTACATCGGTGTGTTTATGTCAAAGTTGCATAGGATATCTTTAATTTCAAAAAAATTTGCTTGAGAAATTAATCAATACCTTAATTTCTTTAAATTGGGACCAAAATGTGTTTCAATTTGGTTTCGATTTGGCCTAGGCTATTTATAATTTATGATGTTCCTAAGCAGAATGTTTGTAGCAACCTCAAGACAAACTAAATTCTGCGTACCCCCTGGAATCTCTTGCGCATCCCCAGGGGGTGCCCGCACCCCAGGTTAAGAACCACTGTTATAGGCAATAGTGACAGGCAGCTATAACCAGGGCCGGTTCTGGCTTATTTGGCGCCCTAGGCGAGTTTGAGTTCTGGCGCCCCCCCCCCCCTCTTTTTTATACCTTACAGAACACAAGAGTAATACCGGTAGTAAGCTTAACTTAATAGCATCAAGAACAATAACTGTTTTGCATCAAATGGATTTCTGGTTCTTTTGGACAGCCGACCAACACATCAGATTGAGTCGCATGAAAGTACCTTCACTGTGTGGTGTCTTGGATGTAATGGTGGTGGTGCCCCCAACCTCAGATGAGAGGGAGGTTATCAATGTGTTTGAATTGTAAAATGGAATTGAAATGCCAGGAGAGTGGTACAGTACATTTGCATGTCAAATGCATGTGTAGACAATAGGCCTACCAAGGAGGTCTGCATTGATAGCCTATCTACACTACCTACAGCATCACAAAGCATGGCAGCATAACAATTTTAATAAGCTACACATTTGTGCTGTCTATGATTCCAAACCAATTTCATTTCTGTACTGGAAATAGTGGTGCATTTGTGAGTAGAATGAGAAGGGGGCTATCTATGTGTTTGAACTGGAGGGACAGGGTGAGAGAAAGGGAGAAAAGCTGTCACGCTTTTGAATTTCATAATATACAAAATATAGTAAATAGCCTCACTTGTCTGCAATACTACATCACTCAGCATGAAAACATGCTGTGCATGGTTCTGTTGGTCTGGAAACAATGTTTTTTTTAAGCTTACAACAAGCAGGTAATTCATTCAAGTGGATGGAAGGAGATATGGCAGCTAAACTTGTTTTAAACATGGCACCAGTCTTACTTTACATTGCTTGTCAACCTAAGCAAGTATTATGATGGCATGTGGGTGTTAGTGAGTAGGCTACTAACAGCTACTTCACTGGATTTCATTGCTTGGCATACTTGGCTAATGTTAGCATGCTAACTAGCGATTTCTCAGATCAAAAGCAAAGCTCTTTTTCCCTCTAATTCCAAACAGTAGCCACATAACTATTAGGCTTTACATTATCACAAACGGTTGCTGATTAAATCACATACTTCCAAAACACCCTCTGCAACTCCTGCATCATGCAATGACTGGTTTAATGAGAACATAACAATTCTCCACCCAGCAGAGCAGCATCGCTGTTCGCGCTTGCCCTCTGTCTCTCGAATGAGTCTCCAAATTCAAAATAGACCGCACGCTGTCACTCGTCCCGCCCCCTTTCTCAGGACTGTCTGTTTATTGGTTCACAGACTTCCCAGAGACAGTTGAAAGCGATATTACTATTGGCTGAGGGGCGCTTTGCCGTGAGGAGCGCTTTCGCCACGTTTTGTTGATTGCGACTTCATAAAAAAACCTCCATATCGCAAAATTACACATCGGAGAGCGCCATTTCGGCGCTCCTTCTTCACATTGCGCTCTAGGCGACCGCCTAGCCGGCCTATGCTTATAACCGGCCCTGGCTATAACATTGGGATACAAATACAAAGAGGTACAGTGACTTGGGCCAGGATGAGAAGATGGTAAAACAGTCTCATTATGTGCTGATATATGGGGATTGCCTGTGTACCGACGTGTGTGTTTATGCATTTTTATTTGAGGATCTTGAAAAATTACATGTTGCAATTTACTTTATGCTTCTTTCATGACGTGTAGTTTTTCCTGACTCCCTGTACAATAAAGATTATACTGCACTAGGGCAGACCAGGTTATAGCTTAAGAGAGTTCAAAACCCCAAACCAATAATTAATAATTCATGCCAGATGAAGTGAAATGCATCTCCAGATCCAGCTCCACATCTCCCTCCATGTGAGAGGTTTTTGCTCAGCAGAGTTGGAGTTCCTGCCACTGTGGGCCTCAGGGCACAGTAGTACACAGCAGAGTCAGACACCTCAGCTGAGGAAAGTTCCAGAGACAAACGCTGAGATCCTTTATCAATGGATGGAGTCAGACGAGGAACATTCTCAGAAGCAGTGCCACCCTCTAATATGAAGTAGAGGAATTCTGGGACAGAGTTGGGGTACTGACGATACCACTGCAACACATCACCACCAGCAGCACTGTAGTTACAGGAGAAAGTGGCAGTTGCTCCTTCAGTAATGTTCACAGAAGACTGTAATGATTCTATCACTTTCCCAGCAGATTGCCCTGTGTGGAGAGACAAAAGACATATAGTTGTTGTGGAAGGGAATATTCTTACAAAATAAGGTGAAATATTGTTTCTGAAAGATCTTACCCAGTGTGAGAGACAGGAGCAGGAGTACACCATATGTCAACATGACTGATCTGAATAAAGAAAGACGGAGCTGGTAAAAAATCGCCTACCATAGACAACCTGCTCATTTAAATCCCTCCCCAAACTCCTCACTGATATTCTTCTGTGTTCTACCCCATCTAGTGGAATTGCACTGTGGCTGCATCAACTGGGCTTTTAAAGAACAAACTATAATCCATTCACAACATTTTGTTACAAATATTTGCATTTTTTTCTATAAATAATGTGCAGAAATATAATGACGTGAAGTAATGATGTATGTAACGAAGTGTCAAATTTAATAACAAAATCAGTGACACAATTACTAAGTCAAATGGTGCCATCAGGTATTATAGCCAGTCACTATTCACTGTTAGACTTTTATGGGCTTTTTTACAGTAACTAACTGGCATCACGGGTGCCAGTTAGTTACTCTATTTCAGAAATACAGTACCTCTACTGTATGCAATTATACAGTGACATACTGTATGATGTACAACATAATATTATAGTATCATACTGTACATCTAAAAATGAACTGTACAGTACTGTAAACTGCTTTTAACCCTTTAAATAATAAATTAAATAATAATTATAATAATTAAATAATTAAATAATAAATTTACTATTTTATTATTCATATTCATTATATTAATTATTATGAATTATTATGAATTATTAGTTCATTATTAACTCACATTTATTATTATTACTATCATTGTTATCATAATATTACTATTATTATTACTAATAATATCAGCAACATATGAATTAACTGCAAATTATTCATAGTAAAAACGCAAGTCTTCAATTCCATATTAACAATGCTTATTTTATTAATGAAAATATACAATGAAATTATACAATCACAGGATTAAAAACACTTGTGCTATTTATTGCTTCTGCGCGGCCTCATCACCAGCGCATTCCTTCAAAAACCTTAAGAGTCAGCAGTAGTTGATAGAGCTGCAGTTGATATTGAAGCAATAAATGCTCCGGCCATTTTCTGGCTGGAGTCATTGCGTGCTCTATGGCTGGGGGGCGCCGGAGCACACCATCTGGTGACAACCAGGTTACATTTGACTATGTTACACCCTTATTTAATCACTTGTTTCTTTTGTCATTTCCAACAACTCAATTTCATCAAAATTTGTTCATAATGCCCCGTGTACATCAAGCGCTACCAACGCGACCGGGTAGCTGGGGTAGTTGAAGAAGTTTCGCCATGAATTCGTTTTATTCGCTCTGGACGCTGCACTGACATGTTTGATTCAGCTAATCACATAACGGCTCTGCCTTGACAGCCTGGGACATTTCTCGATATGAACGTTCCGATTGGTTTTCGCCGAACAGCGCCATAGCGAATTCGCTTAAGATTAGCTTGAGTTTAATCGTCAAAAGTCGCCCTGGTCGCTCAAGAAGCTTCGCCCCTGGCGAATTCGCTCCGGTAGCGCTGGTCGCGCACCCTCCATAGAGAATGAATGACTTCCGTCGCTTCATTCGCGTTGGTCGCTCCCGATGTACACGGGGCATTACTCAGACAAACAAACAAACCAATGCCAGTCAACACAGTAACTCATATAAACAAGTCCGACAGGCGGACAACAGATGCGTCCGTCTATGCCCGTTTTGCCCAAACGCCCCCTTGGCCTCCTCATAACCTGTCAAGGCAATTTATCAATAAGCCTACCATGTAGGCCTACTGTATAAGCCTGGATTTGAAAAAGTACCATAGGATTTAAACAGTGTTGGGCAAGTTACTAAAAAACTGTAATGCATTGCTGATTACATGTTACTGTCTTTTCAAAATAATCCCTTACACTACATTTAGCAATTTGGGGACCTAAGGCGAATTTAGCTAGGGGGGCCATCGGCCCATCCCATATCACATTTTTTTTAAACATAAAATCTCTCTCTTTCTTTTTTTTAAATCACGATTTTTTATTTTAAAAAAAAATAATTACAAACATAAAAAAACAGGTTAACTTGGATTACAACCCTTTCTGTACAGATTTCAATGAATAGGCTATTTGCAATTTTGCATACATTAAATAAACTAAAATGTGAAATTCTCTTTTCACTTTAATATGAGAGCAGTGATGTCCCAACCCCCCCCCCCCCCCCCCCCCCCCCCCCCCCCCCCCCCCCCCCCCCCCCCCCCCCCCCCCCCCCCCCCCCCCCCCCCCCCCCCCCCCCCCCCCACCCCCCCCCTCACTGAAGTGTTATTTCATGTGTGTGCATGATGCTGTCACCTATTTGAAGTGACGTTGATGTTGGATTTCATGGAATACTTTTAAATGCCGCTTTGGGAAGTAGATAGAGTAGGCGACAGGTGAACTGTCTTTCTGTCAAAACAGTGGTTTGCAGGCGTTTGCGTTTTCACGTGGATATTGTCTTCGTGGACCGTTACAGACACACCGTAAGTTCCAAAAACTAATCAATGAGACATTTACTGCATAAACCGAGCTCTCTGTCAAGCGGTCGCCCCGAACAAACCCTTTAGTTTAAAAGACGCGCGTGCGTATGGTCAACAGAAACACAGCCTTCACTCTCCCTGTGCTCGCGTGTCTGTGAAATCTAACTGAAGTATCGAAGTAATGTCCTCCACCCACGCTCAAAGCGCGAGTTGCTCTCTTGCCTGCACTTCTCACAGCATGTCAAAAAAATCCAGGGGATTGCCGGTGTTCGGGATGTTGTTTTCTTCAAATGGTGTTGTTTCTTTTGAGTGGTGACGCTGTGTAGTCTAACGACACTGAACATAGGAAACGCTGCAAATGTCTCATGCCGTCTTATTTTTTGTGCTCCGCTTGGTGTTATTGACCATGAAGAGTTTGTTGAGTGTGGCGCTTGACAGTTATCCTCCTTATCTGAAGACGTCTTTGTGTGAATGTTTAGGAACTCGGCTAGCACACATGGCACACATGGATGGAATACACAGACTTCTGTGCTTCTGCAGTTGTGTCAGATGATGCAAGCAATCAGCTGCATAGCGCGTTTGCTTAACATTATGGTAGACGTTTTGGTTTGCACGCATGAGCTCCAGGCCAAAACTGAGCTCTGCCATTCTACTGAGCGACTGCCACCTTGTGGACACAAGAGGGAATCACAAGAGGGAATCACAATTCAGAAACACATCACGGGCGGACGGACGGACGGACACCACAGCCTCTTATAGAGATGCGTGGGACGCATCTAAAAACACTTAACAAGCCGTAACACTTTCAATAATACGCACTCAGGTTTCCTTCCATTCGAATTCAGTCAGATGGTGAAGGAAAGTGGTCACCCTGGTGTTGATTGGTTCCACCTTTCTCTTCACAATTGCGCCAGTCTTCCTACTCACTGCAGTCTTCGCCGAACACTTGGTCCCTTCATCAGGGTTTATTCGCACCATGAACCTTTAGACAATACAGAAAAATAATAATGAGCTTTAGTAAAACAAGCATCGGTACACAAGCCCTCACATTTCCATGTTACAAATGAAGATTTGTAAGCATGGTTTTTAATGGGACACCACATTCAAGAAATTTCCAATTGACACAATAACACATACCCTGTCAACAACTTATGTCACCAATGAAATGTATTATTCTCTCAAAATAATAAAAAATACAGCCATTAATGTCTCAAAATGTACCTCTCAAAAGTAAATAGAGGTTAAGTTAAAAGTTAAAAAAAAGCTTAAATCCCACAGAGAGGACCTTGATCTACTTCAGTAGTCACAGTACATGTCGACATGCCTGTGTATTTTGATGCTTCAAATCATCTAAAGCAAATGTGTCTATCTTGGTCTCATCAGAGATGCACAAAGTGAGGATATGGATTGCTAAAACCATGTTGTGAGATACAGATATTAATGGCTGTATTTTGAAGTATTTTCCATGAACAATACATTGAAGCGATTACATCTGTACTCTGGCTACTTTTCATTGTGTCAAAGTGAAATTTCATTAATGTTATCCCATGAAAAGATATGCTTACAAATCTGTGAGGGCTATTTCTTTTGAGCTGAGTAGAAACAGGACATGCATACCATTTTAGGCTGTCCAACTGACTTTGAGCCTGTGCGGCTCCATGTCCCAGATTTTTTGTCTTGAATTGGATGGGTGGATTTTATCAATATTTTATACGTCAACACACTCACGTATTGTGACCTGATTTTGAAGTTTTCATTTACATTTATGACTTACTAAATGTCATTATTTTTGTCATGTCTCGTGATATATAAAGTGTCTCTGTTAGACTGGCAAACTGCAAGTCCTGTGACAAGGAAGCTGTATTGTTGGCCAGGACATAATTAAGTATTTGGCACCCCCTAGTGGCAGAATGTGCAGTCAGCGGTGAACAAACGCACACAAACTCAATCGCATAACCTCCTTGGCGGAGGCAATACAAATTCTCAGCATAACATTTCCTAATCAACATAAGGGGGATCATGATTGATTGAATTGAATGTGTGACAGTGGCACCAGCTCTCTGTTAGACTTCCCATCACAGGTCATTTCCCGTGCTTATTCCAAAACACTCTGCTGTAAAATTTCTCAAAAAAAGAGCTGCATTCAAACGGGAGTCATTATGTAGGGTGTGTGTCACAATATTAATATTTTTTTTATTTTTTCCCCTTTTTTGTGAGCTGGACATTTTGTAATGGACCAACCTCCCCTGTTTGACAAACTGCCAGCCACTACTGCTGTAACTGTAAGCTGAAGTATGCAACATCGAGAGAAAGAAAATGTACTTACCGCTGTATGAATTCCAAAGTAGCACAGGCAGGTTCCTGGTATTCGATGTTGAACACGTAGAACGAGGAGAAAAAGGCTGCCAGGGCATCAGAGAAACTCCTGTGCTCCTCCACAACACAGGCCACCTTCCCCTCGATTGTAACCATCCATCTGGTTGAAGTTAGCAGTGTGTTCCCTAAAATGTAAGAAAAGCAAACAATTGAAATACAAATCCAGTGTGATTCAATATCTTGCTGTTGTTTTAAGGTGACCACATCCTGACTGTAGGAGAAAAAAATATATATTTTATACAGTACAAACCGAGTAAGACATTGACAGCAAAGGATGAACCTGGATCAAGACGATGGACTGATTCATATTAAGTGTTGATGTAGGCATAGCAATGAGAAAACTAGATATCTAGACACCCCTGGTGGCAGCAAGGGGGTCCAGAGATACCCCTTGGGAATTTTCAACTGATCAGCTAGATCAGGGATGTCAAACTCAGCCTCAGGAGCCAAATTTGGGCCACGTAGCCATTTTATTTGGCGGGCGAGATCATTTCAAATGTGTACTACAGTTGGCCCACATACACTATTAATAAATAGACAAAGCGACTTGAAGGCAACATTTTGTGCATCACCGGAATTATGAGTGGGTCCAGACTAGTGCTACAGCACATAGAAACGATAGTATGACTATGATGGGAACGTGCTATTTGCCTACCTTTAAGTCTACTGTATGCACAATTTTAGTGTATTTAAAAAATGGAATTCAGCCTGCGTCTTCATAGCCTGGTTCACACCAGACGGTGTGTGTGTAGCTTTGGCGCCCTCTGGCGGAGCAGAGCTACACACACTACCGTCTGGTACACAGCCATAGAGCACGCTCCGTCTCCAACCAGAAAATAGGCTAAGAATTTATTGCTTCTGCACGGCCTCCTCACCAACAAATTCCTTCACAAACCTTCCTGTTAATCTTTAAAGAGTCAATATAGTCTCTAATCTGTCTTGTGACTCCTCAATGTGAGTTACCGTTTATATTTAAGAAATAAATGCTCCATCTATTTTCTGGTTGGAGACGGAGCATGTTCTATGGCTGTGTACCAGACGGTAGTGTGTGTAGCTCTGCTCCGCCAGGGGGCGCCAAAGCTACACACACACCGTCTGGTGTGAACCAGGCTATGAAGACGCGTCTTCATCCCAGATTTTGATTCTGGCCCACTTTGAATATTAGTTGGACACTCTTGCTCTAGATGCATACACACTTAAAATCCTTGTAAATTAGGTATATAATTTGTCACCCACTTATTCTCAAACTGACACTCAACATTTACACTGTGAGCACTGAAAGTGAATGCAGCCACTGAATGTGAAAGTACAAAAATACCATGTAATTAGGACGTCAGTTTGAGAACAAGTAGGGACTGAACAATAAAATGATGTTTGTTTTTAATTAACATCTTTTTTACAATCATTTAAAATGTGTGTACAATGTTGGTCCACCTGTAAGAAAAAAACAAAACAAAATGAAAAACCATAACTTACCCAGCATGATCAGCCTCGGAGTGATGGGGATGTCCATGTCTCTCTCGACGGATGTCGGTGTTGCACAAGCCTGTAAAACAATGTAAAACAAAGCACAAGATTACAATTTAGAAAGTAAATGAGTTTTTTACTTTGGTCACTATAGATAGGTATAAACAGCAATATTTGAAACATGGACAAAGATTTTTTTTGTATACTCACATCTGCCAACATGAAGATGGACTCTTCACTTTCCAAGAAGTGCTTCATCATCAGCAGGACAGCGGCAATTCCAGTTTGTTTCTGCACAGCAGAGGTTGAGAAAGCATTGTCCATCTCCTTCAATAGGGCTCGAATGTTTGGTTGACTGAATGACTGTTGTTGGAAGAAGGTGATGATCCGTTTTCCTTTGTTTTGCAGTGCCTCTGCAAGACGATCCTCTATTTCAATTCCTGTTAGTGTTTTGAAGTGTGAACACAGTCCACGTGGTGTAAAAAGGACAGGCCACTGATCTTTCAAGTCAGAAATACTTGGTGGTGGGCACACATTTATCATGTGTCTTTGATAAGCGTAGGTCACATCCATGCACTTCTCAGTTGCAGGCCACTCTGCTGCTCTGGGGCCAACAGACTCGAAGATGGCTTTCAAATTTTTTCTTTTTTCCTCCAAAGTGTCGATCGTTTCTCCTTCTGGGATGGACTTCGGTTGCCAGTTCACGCAACCATAACTGTCGGTTTTGCTGCGTACAGGTTTGGTAACATGGCCATCTTGTGTCGTTCTTGGCTTCCGGATACGATCAGTGGTGCTATTACGGTTAAGATGTTCTACCCGTGTCTTTAGCTGATTAATGAGAGAGTAGTAGCCAATGCCGATCTGCACTCCATCAACTGTTCGGTCAGTAAACGTCAAGGGATGGCTGGAGACGATCATTCTGGCAACAGCAGTACAGGCAGCTCTATTCCGGTTGGGACAATGTCTGCGCATGCTGTCCACCACAATCCTCACCATGGCTCTTCTATCCGGTGGATTTGCCCTCTCCTGTTTAGAAATACTTCTTAGAAGTGTAGCAGGCATCTTGTCCCATGGAATACTGAAGCCCTGAATCCATGAACTTTGTGTTTCAACGGAGGCGTTGGGTATGGGGTCCTCTGCCATTGATATTGCCAGTGATGGTGATGGAGCTGGTGATGGTAATGGAGCTGTTGCAGGTGATGGTGATGGGGCTGTGCTGGGCTGTGCTGAGTCACTTGTGGCAATGATTGGCTCTACAGACAAAAAACACAAAACAATTATTTTATTTACAGTATGTGCAGACTCAAATACTTTAACCAAATGTATCTAGACATATGGATTGGATTTTATTAGTTTTTAGATTTACAGTTTATATTGCTATTACTACTATTAGAATGTTTTTACAATTGTGGTATTACAGGAGGATAAAAACTGACATTCAGCTGTTGGTCATAAATGGTCCTGGGTGTCTATCTGAGGGATGACCTAAGCTGGAGAACTAACACCACAGCCACCATCAAGAAGGCTCAGCAGAGACTGTACTTTCTCAGGGTTTTAAGAAATAACTTTCTCCCCCAAAGACTGCTGGTGTCCTTCTACAGGAGCTCTATAGAAAGCATCCTGACATACTGTCTGTGTGTCTGGTATTCTAGCTGCACAGCAGCGGACAGGAGAGCTCTTCAGAGGGTGGTCAGCACAGCAGAAAAGATCACCAGCTGCACCCTACCCTCTTTAGAGAAATTGTTTGCCTGTCACTGTCTCAAGAAAGCCAAACACATCCTCGCAGACCCCTGTCACCCTGGACATAAACTGTTTGAGCTGCTGCCATCAGGCAGGCGTTACAGGTCCCTGTCTGCAAGAACTAACGGACTAAAAGACAGTTTTTATCCTAAGGCCATCTGCACACTAAACTGTGCACAGCTAACTTTTTAACACTTTTTAAAATCTTATTTTTATACATTTTTTTTTTTTTTTTTACAGTTTT
The DNA here is from genome assembly GCF_034702125.1 of Engraulis encrasicolus. Taxonomy (NCBI): domain Eukaryota; kingdom Metazoa; phylum Chordata; class Actinopteri; order Clupeiformes; family Engraulidae; genus Engraulis; species Engraulis encrasicolus. The sequence goes on along the minus strand of NC_085872.1, from coordinate 17,113,041 downwards.
TATGTTGATTTTTTAAGCACTGGGAGCATCTGCACGAATTTCATTTTACCCTTACAATGACAATAAAGACATTCATTCATTCATTCATTCATTCATTCATTCATTCATTATTGTCCTCACCTTTAGGTTTAAAAGCAGCAATCATTTGCCGACTTTGGATTTTGGTTAGATGATACTGGAGGTCCTCATATTCTACAAAAGCTAGATGGTTCTTCTCCTTAACTCCCACCACAAACGCCAGGTGCCCAACCAGCGCCTGCAAGCCATCATCATTTAACTCCGGCAGAACTGCACGGATTTCTGCGATGCAGTCCTCGTCCATACCTAGAAAGGAGAACACACAGAATGGTGCAAGGAAATCACAGGGATGTCCATGGTGGTGTACACTGGCAATGGGTAATAGTCCAGCAGACTATCTGCATGAACACACACATACTTATTTTCCGATTGATTTAAGTGATGGACTCCAAGATCAATCAGGAAAACTGAATGATGCACCAAAACCACAAAATATACCTGCTTATCATCAATGAGAATAAGTGATATTTTGCCAAACACCAGTGTGTCCTCCTCGCTGTGGTCCAGAACAACAACAAGACCCTTAGTGTACTTACTCCCTTTGTATATCAATGCTGACACCTCTGAAGTTGCGTGTTTGCAGATGACAGAGGTCTGTAAGGCACTCTGTATGCCGCTGTTGTACGATTCAATATCAAGTTCACTTGCGACACCAGCAACTTGGATAGTTGGTGGAAATAATTGGCCACTGCTTAAATACGACTGTAGGAGCTGGTGTCGTTCTGATAGGGTTTTACTGAGGTTGAGAAAATTGTGCAGTTTTCGAGCACACTCCTTGAAATAGGAATGTTTGCTCTCAAACCTCAGGGTCCATACCCGTATAAGTGGTCCAAATTGAAGGATAAGGTCTGGATAGTGTAATAAGTAGTGATGTTTTGGTTTAAGATTGTGGCCAGGGAACATTGTTGTGCGCAAATACACATACTCTTCCAACATTACTTTCAGATATGCAATATCATTGTGGTTAATTTTTGGAGCACAAATGAGTTCAGTGATCTCCTTCAGTTTGAGGCACAGCTGCCATACCTCACTATCCAAAGGATGTTTGATCCATCTGCCAACATACACTGGCAGAAGACGCAAGAAGCACCAATTCTGCGTTGCTGAACCACTGAGCTTTTTCGCATTTTGCTTTATGTGACACGGCTGACTGTTAGAGTCACTGCCTAGATGTTTTGTCTGTGAAATGGCTCTGTTGATCTGGTCATATGTGAAATGTTTTTCTGTTTGTACAAGATGTTTAATGTACAGAGCCATATCATCTGCCACTACTCCCTCAAAGAGGTCGTGACCTAGACAAGGTGGAAGGCCCCCGCAGACATGGAATGATTTTAAAGAATTGAAAATGGAATTGAATTTGATTCCATTCACCACAGCAATTTCATCACTCAATTGTTCTATACTTTCATTGTAATTTGCTGTGGTCCTTTTTGTGCCACATTTAAGGGGTGCATTTTTAAAGTCCTCTCTGTTAATAGTGCAGTATCTGCAAAAGTGTTTGCTGGTGCTGAAATTCTCTGTAAACCCCCCTAAACCGTGTGAACCAAGATTGTCACCACAGATGGCAATCAGTGAAGCCTTCACATACGTACCATCATCCAGAGGGAAGCCTTGCTCTTCCAATGACTGTAGATCCTCGAGGACCCGTCCAAATACTTTGTCCTGGCCAAAGGCCTTGAAATCCTCCTCCCTACAAAGCAAAACCAATTGTGTTTGGTCAACAGCAGAGCGATTGTGAGGCAATATATCAACAAGGGTCATGTACATGGCAATTATTTTATGTTTTTTCTTGCCAGAGCCTAATGGACTAGTGACCTCGAAGGCATCCTGGAACAGAATAATTGATACGGCTGAGGGTGATTCTTGCAGTATGATGTTGTTTTTACAGGCGGCCCCATCACAGACATCATTTAAGATCATGCTATCCCCCTGGATACGTTCTTTGGATTTTAAGTACTGCTCTCTGACAGTGGACTGCCTAAACAAAGCAGAAAGGGTGTCCCTTATTGGGATGTACTGACAAAAGCGTTCTTTTCCATTATGACCATCAGTTCCCAGATAAATTTGGTTGGGGGGGGACATAGTTAAAATTTTCTTTGAAAAATGTTTTTCTTGTTTTGTCTGATCTTAACACACCCTCATTGTGAATAGTTAAGAGATCCTCCTTTTCGAGTTCAGCTATAATCTTGTGTATGCAGTCTTTTGGAATGTCTAACTCGGTCAACTTCTCCTCTATCTTTTCATATGCCCGTTTCATACCTATGTTGTGAACCTCTTGGAACTCATCAATAATGCACTGCATTGTTGTGGCTGGTAAAAGAAATTTGGCTTGCATTTTTAAATAAAACAGAGCCAAGTTCTTAAGAAATGGGGCACCGTCAGTGATGGATGTGCTGACATCTACATCAAAGTCAGATGCGCCCACAGACTCATTGATGCAATTGTCATTAGAGGTAGTAGGCCTACTAACTTCGTCCGTAACGTTATCTGACAATACGCCTACAAACTGTGTCCTGCTCGGATGCCTGTGTTTGCGTGACACATGGGCTGTAAAAGATGACCGCACTCTAAACGATTTCGAACAACCCTCATACGGACATACAACTTTCTTCCCACTTCCCATGTGCATTTCTAGATGGGTACAAAGCGAATTAATGCTGTCTGCGGCATGGTCACATCCTTGAATACTACATGGGTGATTGCTCGCCTGATGTAAAACTGTGTTTCGTCTCAACCCGTTGTGATTTCTGCGCATATGGGACTTCAATGCAGAAAATGTGCGAAAATTGCACTGACACGTTTGTATGCCACACGGAAAACGAAAGTTGGCCAGACTTCGATGTGTTTTCACATGATGGCAGAACTTTTGAAAGTCCACAGTTAAATGTGGACAAATCTTACATACATACATGACTGAACTTAACTAGAATTGCGCTAGCTTGCTGGTTGGCGATTCATACTAACTTCCACCTACGTAGCCTACATCCACCTTAGTGGTTTAAGGGATAATGATGACAACTGTAATTCATACAATTCATACTGTCATGAAGTATATTAGCTTTTTCACGGACTTACTTTGTTTAGTTTTTTTGTCTTGTTCCAAATACTTTAACACTCTCCTGTTGAAAATGCCGAGTGGAGTGGTGCTGTGCCGTGTCGAAAGACAGGAGCCCGCGTCTGCCAGTTCAGTTGCATTGGCAGCGACCTGGCTACGGAGAGACACGAGCGTCAAAAAGTTGAGAAGTTGTATCATACTGTATCTGTTTTTACAACGCCCAGTGACATACTGTCGCACACAATTCCCAAGATGCAGTGCCAAATACAGTTATATACTCCCAAAATTAGCTAATGTATTTTACTGTTTGTTATACAGTTCTATACTCCAGAAATTACAGAAAAGTCTAACAGTGTTGGCTGCTAGCAAGGTAGGGATACACAGACAGATCTATGAAAATATCAGCTGTGTCAGCTGTATTCCTCTTTTTCATAGGTGAACATTGCATATGAAATAATACCAATGTCTGCTTGTAAATTATGGGCTTGACTTGTGGGCAATGGCAGCTTTTACTTGTCTCATGTTGTTGTAGCACACACTACAAGTATGACATAGGAATAGTTAGGGATGGGGGTGGACCAGTACTAGGTTCAAAATCTAATGCCCTCTGAGTTCCTCTCAGTCAGCAAATGCAATGAGTTCGCATCCTTTTTCAAAGGAAAGATTGAAAAAATACGTGCAAACATACTCACACATGTGCAACCGACCCAAGATTCAGACCAGCTTGCTATGGTGAAGTTAAATCCTAACCTCATGAGAAATTTTCATTTAGTTGATGTGGACATTCTTAATAGAACGGTACAAAGTCTTAGCTCCTCTACATCTGACTTAGATATTTTACCAACAGCCTTCTTCAAATCCATCTTAAATCTAATATCATCAGATGTACTTCAGATCATCAACACCTCACTACAAACAGGCATATTCCCAGGCTGTCTGAAAGAAGCAGTTGTGAAACCCTTACTGAAAAAGAACAACCTGGATGCACTGGTACTAAACAACTATAGGCCCATATCCAATCTACCATTCATGGGTAAAATAATAGAGAAAATTGTTTTTAACCAATTAACTGCTTTTCTAATGTCTAATAGCTATTTTGATAAGTTTCAATCAGGTTTCCGTGCCTACCACAGCACTGAAACAGCTCTTATTAAAGTTATGAATGACATAAGATTGAATTCTGATGCTGGCAAATCATCCGTCTTGGTACTTCTTGATTTGAGTGCTGCTTTCGATACAGTTAATCATTCTATACTACTACATAGACTGGAACACTGGGTTGGCTTTACGGGCATAGTGATCGACTGGTTAAAATCGTACTTACAACAAAGAAGTTTTTTTGTCGCCATTGGAAGACATACTTCATCACCAATGTCTCTGGATTGTGGGGTCCCCCAGGGCTCCATTCTGGGACCACTACTGTTCAATCTGTATATGTTGCCACTGGGACACATTATCGAGAATAACTCCATAAATTACCATAGCTATGCGGATGATACCCAGCTCTACTTATCTATGTCCCCAAATGACTATACCCCCCTTGAATCACTCTATCATTGCATGGACCAAATTAACAAATGGATGTCTCACAATTTCCTCCAGCTGAACACAGATAAAACTGAAGTAATTATATTTGGGAAAAGAGAGGAGAGACAAAAGATTGCTACTATCCTTGAAACGAAGGGACTGAAAGCAAGGGAAACAGTTAAAAATCTTGGGGTCCTCATTGACAGTGACCTAAACTTCAACAGTCACATGAAAGCTATTACTAAGTCTGCATTTTATCACATAAAAAACGTCTCTAAATTTAGGGGCCTGATGTCTAAACATGATCTGGAGAAGCTAATACATGCCTTTATTTCTAGTAAAGTTGATTACTGTAACAGTCTTTTTACTGGCCTCCCCAATAAAACCATTAAACAGCTTCAACTTGTACAAAACGCAGCTGCAAGGGTTCTTACAAAGACAAGGAAGTTCGACCACATTACTCCAATTTTAAGATCGCTGCATTGGCTCCCAGTAAGCTACAGAATTGATTTTAAGGCTATGCTACTTGTGTTTAAATCACTAAATGGAATGGGACCCACATATCTACTGGATATGTTTCAGCTGTATGCACCAACTAGGTCACTAAGGTCAACGGAGAAGAATTTGCTGGTGATTCCAAAAGTCAAAACAAAGTGTGGAGAGGCAGCCTTTAGCTTCTATGCTTCAAAGCTTTGGAACCAGCTTCCAGATGACATAAAAAATGCACCCACTATTGATAGCTTTAAATCTAGACTCAAGACAAAGCTGTTCTCAGATGCTTTCCCCTAGCTTAAATTAATTATTCTTATTATTTTTAATTTTTATTTAATTTGTTTTATTTTATTTTATTTTATTATTATTTTTACCTTATGTTTTATCTTAATGTTTTTAAATGCTTTTTGACTCTAATTCATTTCCTTCTTTCTTCCCTGTTTCCTTTCATTTACATTTGTTAACTTTGTGAAGCACATTGAGTTGCACCTGTGTATGAAATGCGCTATATAAATAAACTTGCCTTGCCTTGCCTTGCCTTAGGTTCGTAGGAGGAGCAGTAATTGGTTAAAATAATAATTGACCAAGAAACAGAGAAAACACCACAGACCAGAATATAAGTTTAGATGCCGGCTTTATCAAAAGTAGAAAGTAGTAAAAGTATTATTATTCAAAGAGTGGTACCTTTAAGACATGACATACAAAACATTAAACATAGAAACAATTGCATAAATGCAAAGTGAATTCAAAAGAATGAATCTGAGTTTTACTCAGTTACCCTTTAAGTAAAGAAAACCATTTTGTATTCTTAATCTCTTTTAGTTCACCTCAACTTATTTAGTTTCAGTAGTTTAGTATCTTAGTTGAGCTCTTATTAATATTCTAGTTTAGTTGTTATCTGTTAGTTTTAGTTATTTAGTATAACTAGTTCTTCTAATTATCCATCTTAGTTGTTATCACTGAGGCCTATTTCAGTAATAACCAGGGCTCTAAATTAACACACGCCAACACGCCAAACACGGGTGAAAATTAATTTTGGCCGGTAGAAAAAAATGCCTACCCGCCCATTTGGCTAGTAGCGCCCGAGTAGCCTACAGTAAATTGTGAACGGTAAACGGCGGCTTGTAGGCCTATGACAACGATACGGCGAGATTTCCTACATTACCCATAAACACTCCCGTCATGACCCACCCCACCGTCAGCTTTCCGAAGCAGCAGCCGCTCCATGCTGCTGTTGCGCGCGCCAGGAGAGAAAAGCATTTCAGAGCTCTTGTGCGCTCACACTATTTTGACAGCCAACTCTCCCCTGCTCCTGTCGCTTTCACTCCACCACTTTTAACGTCACTATTAGGCCTACTGTTACTATTAGCATTCACCGACACAAACACACCTTGCTCTAACAGGCTGCCTTTTTAAGCTGCGAGGACCTGACCGAAGAGTTTCAATAACTGGAGTGTTGTGGAACGAAATTGCGACAAGGGCAGAGGAGGAGAACGGACTGTCAGAGTAATGTGAGCGTAGCTGTCAGTTGTCGTCTGAAATGTTTTAAATCCTGGCGCAACTAAGTTGGAAATCCCACGCCATCGGAAAGAAGGACAGACATTATGCCCGTGCGAGAAGGCTACGTGCGCTACGTACGCTATGGAAGTAACAAAGGAAGCAAACTTTTCCGTGCTATTATTTGCTTTTAGTTAAACACAGCGTAGGCTTCTTGTTATTTTGTTGCGCATGGTAGAGAAGAGCTCCTGGAGGAAATAATGGTGCCTATAGCATCATACTCTAGGCCACATAAACACACAATAGGCACACGCGACATCATATCCATTTATTGCACAACGTGTGTGTGTGTGTGGACCTCTCCTCTCCTCCTCTTCTTTTCCTCTTATCTCTTCTCCTTCCTTGGAGTGTGAGGTTTTGTAGTGTTTGGCTGTGTGTTTAAAGGTCTGTTGTGTGTGTGGCTTGTGTGTGATTCATTGTTTTCAGAGGTAAAAATAAGGTAAAAATAAAGCAGTTTAAAAAGTATAATGTGCTTATTACAGACCTAGTATGTAGGCCTATAGTGTTTATGTGTTGTGGAAATTTGAATAAAATGACCATAATAATAATAATAATAATAATAATAATAATAATAATATTAAAAAAAAAACACAACTAGCCTAATGCAGCCTATTTTGGCAAGATTAAAAAATGGCTAGTTGAACTTCTGTTTGGCTGGTAAGAAAAAATGTCTACTAGCCAAATTGGCTGGTGGTGGAAAAAGTTAATTTAGAGCCCTGGTAATAACTAAATCAATTGCATTTGGTATTACCCTTCAATCAGTAGGTTATTACAACCAAGAAAACATAGGGCATCTCACTAAGCCCAATAGGAAAAGTTAACACCAGTACATGCAATTTCAATATCCCTTACAGTTAAACACATTCAAAATATGTACATCAGTAGGAAACATACACGGTTAACTGTATCAATGTCCATTAAATCAGTCCTTTAGCTCTAAACAGTTCTTCAGCAACGAAAGGGAGACGTTCCCTTTCACACACAGCAGCGCGGAGCAGTCCACGCACTGCACACGTGATCCAGAGGGGAGAACAACAGCGTCTTAAACTGCAACAGTCTTACCGCGGTTGTTGATTGCTCTCCGCAGGGAAAGGAAAGGGGGAAAAGCTGAAGCAGTCAGCCTTTCAATCCGGTGTCCACTCTCCCGGAATGGGAGAAGAGATGTTTCTTTCGACGTACAAGCACAGTTCACGGTTCCTCCGGTCTCGGGTGGCTCGCCATCTAATGTCAGTGATCACGCGCTGGATGCGTGATCTTCAAAGCAAACTTTACTCTCGACGATTCTCATTCAAAACTCAAGATTAAAACTCTAAACAAAACCACAGTCTATCGACATAGACAGAAGGTAAAACAAAACACTTTCAAACAGAAAATAAATCGTCAAATACTCTTGAAAACTTATCTCTTTTCTCTCACATCACTGGAGCTCCACACGAACGTGGCTTCACCTGTTCTGCCTTCCTCGATTCTGACGAGAATCTTCCGGAACAGAACTACTATCAGCTCCGTGATTGGCTGATAGATATGACCTTTCAACTTCAACCAATGATAAAATGAATTACCAAAACCATGAAATAATGTTTTTATACTATTTATCCATTTTAGACGGTTTAAATATCACAAAAGTAAATTATTAAAATGATGAAATTCTGCTTGCTATTTATTCTATTTATTAACTATTTATTTACCAATGTCTATTTTAACCTGGGTTACACCCTCCCCTCTTAAATCTATGCAAGTCCCTTTGCATAAATTAAACGGTTAGTCTACTTTTGGAAGATGTAGGGGTTAAATGAGGTTCTACCAGGGAACTAGAGATGGCAGTACTTAAACTTTGTAGTAAGTTTTGAACAATTGCCACTAAGGGATTCCCTAGCTCGGGATATGTCAGTTTTCTGGGGGGATCTCTTTGTCTTGTAGATCTTCTCAGTTCAGTCTGGCTTTCTTCATCTGGATCGTTTTGTCTTTCAACAGGCTCTGTGTCATCCGGAATTTCAGGTAAGTTTCCAGCATCAGTTATAACTGCTTCAAGTTCTGTTTCTTCAACAGCTTGGTCTGCTGTCGGTTCAGGTAAGGTTTCTCTTTCAGGTTGGTCATTTACGATCACAGGTTCCACTTCAGGTGCGTGTTGTGTCTCCACTGAAAGTAAATTTTCAGATGAGGATGGACCCGGTTCTTCTGGAGCATTGCAGGAAACTGCAGGATCTGGACAGGTAAGTGCAACAGGAGGATTGGGTCGTTTCTCTGGGAGGCACAGGTACAACATATTCGTGAGTGGACCTTGTGGTTGTAATGACTGGATCCTGAAAGGAATAGACAAAGTCATCCTCTTCGTCAGAGTAGGGCTCTGGCTCTGGTTCGGCAGTGTCAGGGTTTGGGCGTTGACGGGTGCTTGGCCTTCGAGGCTTAGGCACAGCAGGGGGCTCTTCGTTAGAAACAGGCAGGAAACCACAGGGTAGCAGTAGGTCCCTGTGCAGCGTTCTGAGAGGACCGTCTTTGTTCTCAGGCTTGACGGAGTAGACTGGGAGATCACCCTTCCGGCTCACGACGACATGCACAGTTTCTTCCCACTTGTCCGCTAGCTTGTGCTTTCCTCTTAGGCGTACGTTTCTGACAAGCACTCGGTCACCTACGTCCAAGGTAGATTCAGTAACACGTTTATCGAACCTGACTTTGTTCCTTTCAGCTGCTTTGGCAGCATTTGTCCTGGTAAGTTGGTAACTCTCCTGAAGGTGGGTTTTCAGGTTTCGTACATACTGGGAGTGAGACTTCTGTTCCCTCTGGTTCAATGGAACATTGAAGGCAAGGTCAATGGGCAACCGGGGCTGCCGCCCAAACATAAGTTCGTAAGGCGTGAACCCGGTCGTGTCATGTTTAGTGCAATTATAAGCGTGCACTAGAGGCTTTACAAAGTCTCGCCAGTGGGTCTTGTCTTCAGCTTTGAGAGTACCAAGCATGCTTAAGAGTGTACGATTAAATCTTTCAACAGGGTTACCCCTGGGATGATAGGGTGTTGTTCTTACTTTGTGTATGCCAGCAAGATCACAGAGTTCTTGGATTGTCTTTGACTCGAAGTCTGGGCCCTGGTCGCTGTGCAACTTTTCAGGAAACCCATAGTGGACTATGAAGCTTTCCCAAAGGCACTTAGCAACTGTACGAGCTTTCTGATTCGGAGTCGGGATCGCCACTGCGTATTTCGTAAAGTAATCTGTTATGACAAGTACATCTTTTGTGTTACTCCGATCTGGTTCAATGGAAAGGAAATCCATACAGACTAGTTCCAGAGGTCGGGTAACAATGATGCTGACCAAAGGTGCCGCTTTGTCTGGCGGGGCTTTACGACGTATACAGCGGTCACAATTCTTGGTTCTCTTCTCAACATCTTTAATCAGTCTTGGCCAGAAGAATCTGGATCTGGTGAGGTCAATGGTTCGGTCAAAACCTAAATGACCCATGTCATCGTGAAGGCTTGTCAAAACCATGTCTCTGTACTTTTCGGGCAAGACTATTTGGTAGTGGGTTTCATCGCCAATCTGCCTTCTCCTGTAGAGGATGTCATCTCTCAGCTCCAACTTGTTCATCTCTCGCAGGTAGATGGGAAGGTCGGGCAGCTCCTCCTTGACAGCTGGAGAAGGCGTCTCCCCAGTGTCCATCAGATGGAGGATTTCATAGATGGCAGGATCTGCTCTCTGTTGCTCCCGCAAATCCTCCTCTGATACGCTGGGGATGACAGGAAAACCATCGCAGCTCTCCAAGCTTTCAGGAATAGCTGTAGCCGTCATGGCAAGAGATGTGACAAGAGGGATGATGGAACTTCTCTCATTGGTTCTCACGGGAGTGCAGACTAGATGCTTCTCACAAATTGCAGTAACAGTCTTGGCAGAGACACTAGTGAACTCATCAGACTCAGGTAAGTGTTGGTGAATGAATTGACTAATTCGCTCTTCTTCTTTCTGAGAGACTAGATCATTGACAGGTCCAGCATGTCGACGTCGTGAGAGGCCATCGCCATCGAGGTTCCGTTTCCCTGCTCGGTACTGAAGCTGGAAATTGAAGTTGGAAAGGGCAGACAGCCAGCGATAACTTGTTGCGTCCAACTTAGCTGTGGTGAGCAGGTAAGTTAGGGGGTTGCTGTCTGTAACGACTGTAAAAGAGACGCCATACAGGTAATCTGCGAACTTCTCTGATACAGCCCACTTCAACGCGAGGAATTCCAGTTTATGAGCTGGGTAACGGGATTCGCTCTTCGACAGTCCACGGCTGGCATATGCGATGACTCGCATTACTCCCTCCTGCTCCTGGTAGAGCACTGCCCCAAGCCCAGTTGTACTTGCGTCTGTGTGCAACACATACGGCAGCTTGGGGTTGGCGAATCCTAACACAGGGGCAGTAGTGAGTTTGTCAATGATTGTCTCGAATGCGGTCTGGCAGGTATTCGTCCATCTCTCTCCAAACGGCTCTCTCGGCTTGAAGTACTCACCACTGGTCTCTTTCTGCTTGTCAGTCTTTCTGAGTGGTGGGTACCCAGCAGTGAGGTCGTTAAGTGGCTTTATGATCTTGGAGTAGTTCTGGATAAACCGCCGGTAATATCCAGCAAATCCTAAAAATGAGCGTAGCTCTTTCAGGTTCATTGGAGTAGGCCAGGTCTTTAAGGCCTCGATCTTTTCAGGGTCGGTTTCGACACCATTCTCGGACACTATATGTCCTAAGTACCGAACTGATGTTTGAAAGAATTTACATTTCTCTAAGGAGAGTTTCAAACCATACTCCTTCAGGCGGTTCAGGACATGAAGAAGGCGCTTCTCATGCTCTTCAATAGTGTCAGAGAACACTATCAGGTATTCCAAGAACACAAGGACTTCTTTGAGGTTGATGTCTCCCATGCACCGCTCCATCAGCCTTTGGAAAGTGCTGGGAGCGTTAGTAACGCCCTGGGGCATCCTATTGAACTCCCAGAACCCCAACGGACAGACGAAGGCTGTTTTGGGTTTGTCGGTTTCTTCTACCTCGATCTGATAATAACCGGACTTCAGGTCCAGTACGGAGAACCATTTAGAGCCTGTGAGTGCAGAAAAGGCTTCCTCCAGGTTAGGCAGTGCGTAAGCGTCCTTGATGGTTTGGAGGTTTAGCTTACGGTAATCAATGCAGAGTCTCACATCTCCGTTCTTCTTTCTAACGACCACGATGGGCGAGGAGAAAGGTGACTCTGACGCACGGATTACTCCTGCTTTACTGAGCTCTTGAAGGTGTCTCCGGACTGCGTCCAGATCTTGTGGACGTATCGGTCGAGGTCGGTGCTTGAAGGGAGTACCATCATTCAATTCGATTTGATGTTTCACTTTATCTGTTCGACCAAAGTCTGAGTCATGTAGAGCGAACACTTCGGGCATGGCACACAGCTTCTTCTTAATCCTCTCTCTCCATTCAGTTGGCAGTGGAGAGCCGTCGAAGTTCAAGTTCAGCTTTACACTGTTCAGAGGCTTTGGGAGACTGGAGTGTGCTGGCTTAGCAGGGCTTTGCTTGCTTGAGACTACTTCCTGCAGGGCATGAATTTCAGCTATGACACTCTTTGCTGGAATGATGATGTCATGCTTACTCTCATTGCGCAGCACAACTGGCAGTTTTCTAGGTGCATCGTCGGGTAAGGTGAGTAGACAGCTTATGGCTAGCAGGCCTCCAGGTAAGGATGATGAAGGGGGTTCGATCACGATCCACCGGTCTAGGGCTTGGCTGTTGACATGAGCTAGTCCTTCTACGACACAGCTTTGTCCAGCAGGGATGACCTTCGGCTCCTTTCCTGGTAGCTGTACTAGTCCCAAATTACTGTCAGCTCTTTGCTTGTTTCTCTGCTGCATTACTTTCAGGACAACTCTGTACCCATAAGGAAGGGCTTGAAGATCTGTGTTCACACTGCAGCAGTTCTCATACACTAAGTCCAAGGTGTTGGTACCTATCAGGAGTTGGGACTGTGTATTTGATCTTGTGTTCGGGACAACTAATGCAAGTGTGGACACTGAGATTTCAGATCCAAAGCAGGACTTTGGGAAGGTGATGTTTATTTCAATGATAGATAGATAGATTATTTATTTGTCCTTTCGGAAATTTGTTCTGTGCCATTTTCAGTGCATCTGATACAATTACAAAGACATTACAATAAACAAGAACACAATAGACAAACACGACCCCCCCCCCCACACCTCCCCTCCCTCTATAGGACAAAAAGACAGGTTGACAAAAAACCCAACATAAACACAGTAAAGTGCAGTATTCAGTACCAAAGTGCAGTGTGCTATTCAGTCTAACTTACAGTTGTCTTATTTAGGATGGATATACTAGTAGGTATAAATGATTGGCGGGCTCTGTTTGTCTTAAATGAGGGCATCCTAAACCTCCTACCTGAGGGCAACAACTCATATGCTTGCTGTAAGGGGTGGGAGAGATCTTCACATATGGTATTTGCCTTCTTTACCACCCTTGCTTCAACAGTCATGGCCATGCTATTTAGTGGCTGGCAAGCAATCTTGCTGGCCATGTTGATTATCTTATGCAGCTTATTTTTATTAACAACAGACAGGGAGAAGTACCAGGCCACAGAACAGAAACATAAAATGCTTTCAACAAAAGAATGATAAAAAACCCGCATCATGTCCCTATCCACTTTAAATTGTCTTAGCTTTCGCATGAAGTACAGTCTCTGCATTCCTTTTTTGTAAATAGTATCGGTGTTACAGCTCCAAGTTAATTTGTCATCTATTACAGTTCCCAAAAAATGAAGCCTGAATAGGGTACATTTTGACCGTTCGCAGCCTCAACTTCCAACAGGTCATTCAGGGGGTGAATCTTCAAGTGAAGGAGGTTGCTCTCATAGAATGATTGTGACACTGTAGTCACTTGAGATCCTGTGTCAAGTAGGCAATTACAAGACTGTCCATCAATGAGTACATGAGCAGTGTACTTGGCTCCGATCAATCCTTTTGGAATTCTTGAATCACTGGATCTTGTGTGTCTGTATCCAATGTCAGAGGTGGGACTGTCATAACTGGTTCCAGCTCTCATTTGTCCCACAATGAGGGCTGAATTCAGTTTAAATGCTGGGACGAGGCAGGATCATTCTTACTGTCCCAAAGGGACTGTTTCTCTTTCAGCTGTTCTTTCTTGGTGGCTACTAATGGTGGGTCTGGTTCATTTGGACACACGGTGGCAATATGTCCATCTTCACCACACTGAAAGCAATACCATGGCCTTGGTCTGTTGCTGGGCCGATGGTTAACAGCTGAGGGACTGTCAGGCTGCTTGTTCTTGGGTTGGCGCTTTGCACCTGGCTTTGGTGCATTGGCCTTGGTCTTTTGTGGTACTTGGGCTTTTCTGCCAGTGAGCTGACTCTGGAGCTTGGCTACTTGTCTCTTTAGTTCTGAGACAACAGCGTCAGGGGAAGGCTCACTGGACTCAGCTTTCTGTGTCTTTAATCGGGTGAGTTGACTCTGCAGCTCAGAGACTAGCTTTCTCATTTCTGCAACATCGTTCTCTGCTGTTGGGGGTCTTTCAGCAGAGCTTGCATCTAACAGATGTGTGTTGGCTTTCTGCTTCACTACACCAAGATGCTTCTGTTTGCGAGATTCTTTGGCACTTTGTTTATCCTCTTCTACACGAAGCTGCAGCAGCAACTCTGAGAATGGAGGGGGTTTGTCTCTCTTGTGTTCAAGCTGGAGGTCAGCAATCAGCACATTGTCCCAGCACCCACGGCAGAACTGACGTAGTAGGTGCTTATCAACTTCACCAGCAGACACGCCTCCTCTTTTCTGTGCTTTGGCAAGGACTGTCTGAAGTCTGTGAAGATACTGGGAGGGCTTTTCTCCAGTGTCTTGGAACGTGCTGAGGAATGCTGCAAAAAGCTCGTCTCCATCCTCGACTGTCCCGTAGGCTGACTCTAAGAGGGTGAGGTAGGCAGATGGCAAGGCATTTGGCCCTAAGGGCTTCACCACGTTAGCTGCCGGTGGCACTAGGCTGTCTAATATCTTCCTGGAGCGCTGTAAGTCAGACAGAGCTGGATCCTTGAGAATGAGTTCGACGCTGTTACGCCATGTGTCAAAGTCTGTTTCATGATTCGGGCAAGGGGATTTGCCTGAGAATTGTCTCAGTCTGAATGACGCGTTCATCAATGACACTGGAGCTTCGCTCCTCACCACATGCTCGACGACCATGCGTTGCACCTCTGGTGGATTAGCGTAGCTCATGGCAGCAGGGGGAACTTTATTCTCTTGAACATTGCTGAATACGATCGACTTTGTTGGGCTCTGGGGGGATTCAGCTTGCTCTTCGGTCTTATCAGGAGAATCACGTTCAGTTGGTTGCAGTTGGGGAACTGCTGGTTGTGGTTCTTCACTCTGAGCCTCCATGTTGGATGACTCGGTGTCAGGTTCATTCACAGGCTCTGGGCTCACAGCTACTCCACTCCCACTGTATGTCAATAGCTGTTCTCGCAGGATATCTTCATAGGACTTTCCACTTAATCTTGATAGTTTCTGCAATCCACTTAGGATACTCTGGGTGGCGCTCTCAGTCACAGTGGGGACGTATTCACTTGACAGGGCTTTGATGTAGAAGGTGACTTCACTTGGGCTCTTATAGCTATGGGGGAGTATGGGTTCTAGGTCAGTGACTGCAGCTCCACTATCATACTCTACAATGGCATGTTCGTGGTAGGGGGAGTCAGGATCATTTATCTTAATAACTCTCGCTATATGCCCATATGTTTTCAAGAAGTCAGTGACTTCATCATCTTGCTCTGTTCCTGTTAATCCGCTAATAATGACTGAGTTTGGCACTTTAATGTTCTCTCTATCAACTATCTCCATTTTGGCCGGACTTGGTCTAGTTAAGGTCTGGGTGCTTAATTATGTTTATTTTAATCAATAATTCTCGCTATTTTAACGCAAAACCACTCCTGGCTGGCTCGCCACAGTTTATGTAGCACACACTACAAGTATGAAATAGGAATAGTTAGGGATGGGGGTGGACCAGTACTAGGTTCGTAGGAGGAGCAGTAATTGGTTAAAATAATAATTGACCAAGAAACAGAGAAAACACCACAGACCAGAATATAAGTTTAGATGCCGGCTTTATCAAAAGTAGAAAGTAGTAAAAGTATTATTATTCAAAGAGTGGTACCTTTAAGACATGACATACAAAACATTAAACATAGAAACAATTGCATAAATGCAAAGTGAATTCAAAAGAATGAATCTGAGTTTTACTCAGTTACCCTTTAAGTAAAGAAAACCATTTTGTATTCTTAATCTCTTTTAGTTCACCTCAACTTATTTAGTTTCAGTAGTTTAGTATCTTAGTTGAGCTCTTATTAATATTCTAGTTTAGTTGTTATCTGTTACTTTTAGTTATTTGGTATAACTAGTTATTTTAATTATCCATCTCTAATAGTTATCACTGAGGCCTATTTTAGCAATAACTAAATCAATTGCATTTGGTATTACCCTTCAATCAGTAGGTTATTACAACCAAGAAAACATAGGGCATCTCACTAAGCCCAATAGGAAAAGTTAACACCAGTACATGCAATTTCAATATCCCTTACAGTTAAACACATTCAAAATATGTACATCAGTAGGAAACATACACGGTTAACTGTATCAATGTCCATTAAATCAGTCCTTTAGCTCTAAACAGTTCTTCAGCAACGAAAGGGAGACGTTCCCTTTCACACACAGCAGCGCGGAGCAGTCCACGCACTGCACACGTGATCCAGAGGGGAGAACAACAGCGTCTTAAACTGCAACAGTCTTACCGCGGTTGTTGATTGCTCTCCGCAGGGAAAGGAAAGGGGGAAAAGCTGAAGCAGTCAGCCTTTCAATCCGGTGTCCACTCTCCCGGAATGGGAGAAGAGATGTTTCTTTCGACGTACAAGCACAGTTCACGGTTCCTCCGGTCTCGGGTGGCTCGCCATCTAATGTCAGTGATCACGCGCTGGATGCGTGATCTTCAAAGCAAACTTTACTCTCGACGATTCTCATTCAAAACTCAAGATTAAAACTCTAAACAAAACCACAGTCTATCGACATAGACAGAAGGTAAAACAAAACACTTTCAAACAGAAAATAAATCGTCAAATACTCTTGAAAACTTATCTCTTTTCTCTCACATCACTGGAGCTCCACACGAATGTGGCTTCACCTGTTCTGCCTTCCTCGATTCTGACGAGAATCTTCCGGAACAGAACTACTATCAGCTCCGTGATTGGCTGATAGATATGACCTTTCAACTTCAACCAATGATAAAATGAATTACCAAAACCATGAAATAATGTTTTTAATACTATTTATCTATTTTAGACGGTTTAAATATCACAAAAGTAAATTATTAAAATGATGAAATTCCGCTTGATATTTATTCTATTTATTAACTATTTATTTACCAATGTCTATTTTAACCTGGGTTACATTGTGCTGGCATATTATGTTTTTGTCTGATTGTGCCCCATTGTGTGGTGGTGGTGAAAAGCACAACGTTTCTGGGAGTGCACATTAGGAATGACCTCACATGGACTACCAACCGCCCGATTCTACTTCCTGCGAAGGATGACAAGAGCCGACCTCCTCACATCTGCACTCATCACCTTCTACAGAAGTGCCATTGAGAGCATCCTGAACAACAGCCCCTCTGTCTGGCATGGCAGCTATCTAGCTGCAGACAAGAAGGCACTACAGAGGGTGCGGTGAGGACGACAGAAAAGATCATCAGATCACCCCTATCAGCCATTCAGGACCTGTACACTTCACACTGTTCCAAGAGGGCAATGAACATCATCAAACACACAACTCATCCAGCACACAGACTGTTCTCCCTTCTGCAACCAGGGAAGTGCTACCGCAACTTGCAGAGCTGCACAAGCAGACTGAATAACAGATTCTGTCCACATGCCATCAGACTCCTCAACACACTGAAGAAAACCACACGAACATTTCAAGGTCACTGGAGGACATTCCATGAACCATTGCATTGCACCTTGTATACAGCACCTACACACTTCACTTTACTTGTATGATCACTGATACTTCTGCTGTGTGTGTGTGTGTGTGTGTGTGTGTGTGTGTGTGTGTGTGTGTGTGTGTGTGTGTGTGTGTGTGTGTGTGTGTGTGTGTGTGTGTGTGTGTGTGTGTGTATGGGTGTCTGTGTGTGTGGCTGTGTGTGTGGCTGTGTGTGTGTGTGTGTGGCTGTGTGTGTGTATTCTTGTCCATCAGTAATGTCAATCTTCTATTGCACACTGTGTGTGTGTGTGTGTGTGTGTGTGTGTGTGTGTGTGTGTGTGTGTGTGTGTGTGTGTGTGTGTGTGTGTGTGTGTGTGTGTGTGTGTGTGTGTGTGCACTCTAAAAAGGAATGTGTCATTTTCGACACATTTATTGTGTTAAAGGGGTATACCACTATTTTGGGGCTTAATACAGTTAAAATCGTTGGTCAGGGTTTATAAAGGTGGTGAAGTGTCTTATTTTTCATGTAAGCCGTTGTCTTGCTTTAAGACAAGTTAAAAGAGGGAGCATGTCGCTAAGCTAGTGAAAGTCAATGGATCCATTGACTTTTATAAACCCTGGATAACGATTTTAACTGTATTAAGCCCCAAAATAGTGGTATACCCCTCTAAGGTGATTTTAACACATAGTGTGTGGAATTTGACACAACATGTGTATTATTCAGTTAAAATGCTGTGTTTGACACATTTTGTGTAAAAAAATTGTACATTGATAATTCTTATCGTAAATATATTTTACATTTACAATCTAGCCAAAAACTCATCACAATCCAGGACTGTGGTTTGAATATTATACAAAAATAGTTTTTATTTCTTTGATTCCTTGTTCTTACACTATTATTACCCCTTTCTTACATCTAACAATTGACACAATAATATTATGTGTTCTCGGTCCGTGTACCATTCGTTCTTTTGTTTTTTGATTCAGAACCAAATAACAAAAAACGAAAAAACGGCTGGTTATTTCATTATTTCGTTTTAGTGACAAATGAAAAAACAAATTTTGATCTGTATTTCCAAATTTTATTTTCTACTTCATTTCAAAATAATGGCAAAGAAAAAAAGCTCGGCGTGCTATTTTTATTTTTTGATATTTTCATTTCTCGGCCTTATGTGCCCCGGAAGTATTCTACTTGATTAGCTGTTGCCCCTGCCGTTGGCGATGTTGCGAAAGACAGGACGATGTTGCGCCCCACCGCGTTTCTCGTGGCTCTCATTTAACAGCACGCACGACTGATAGTTTTAAATGTCGTAGGCCTAGGCTACCCGAAGACCCGAGGTTTTATTAACAGTTTTGTAATAGACAACGACCACCTACAGCTATTAGCTAGGCTTATCAGCGAAGCTGTCTTCTGGACCAATGTGGAGACATAGTTATATCTGGATCTGGATTTTTTTAAGGCATCTATTTTCTGTGAACCAAAAGGAGCTGGCTTTTGGTGGCAGGTCGCGTCCACCATGGCATTTTGATATTGTGTTGTTGTTGGACTCTCGGAAAGAATTGTCCTCTGACACGTTTTCCCCACATCAGTAGCCATCAGATCTAAAGCATTATTTTGTCATGAACCCTAGAAAGTCTCTAGTTTGCCAAATAAAATCTGTCTTCCTGGCGAATTCATTCCCTTTGTCATTGTCCTTCTTTTTCTGTTAGTATTTTTGACCTGGATATGTTTATCAACGCAATTTGTCTAAACCTACACAATGCTTGCGCGCAGCAACACAGCAGGCATCTATCAAAGGAACGCACCACGTGTGTGAGCTGCATTCTCCTTATCCCTCATGGACTGGCAAGCCATGTTGAGAGACTTTAATTTAATTCAATGTACTCACAATTTTGTAGAGATGTTAGGCTACAGTGAAATGTCAGTAGGCTACTACATCAATGTTAGTTTGGCAAATGTAATGTTGGCATGCTGATGCAAGCACGATGGTGAAACAAGACGCATAGGCTTACAAATAGGCTAGTAGGCTAGGCTATACTTCCCAAGCATAGGCTACTGAAAATGGCCATTGCCACTGTGTTCAACGTGTTTTTACACATTCAATTACTCCCACTAAAGGCATCTCACAAACTCAACAATGAGTACTGCCAGTGCACATTTCACCTATACCACACACGTGGACAGCTCGCAGTGCAATACAAGGGCTGCCGCTGCACCAACTGCAAATGCAGGAGAGAATGATCGCACCTAGATCTATTCAGAAATTCAACCTACTGTACTGATGATAGGGGGTGAAGTTTTAGCCCATATTTCATTTTCCAGTATAACACTGATGCTATTGTTTTTGTGGTAATTGCCTCAATTTATTTTACTATAAACCAGCATTTGGATGGCCATTTGTGCCATATGGCTCGCATTTTTGTTGAAGTTCTGTAACGTGGATTATCTTCAACGTGTATACTTTTTTTTGTTTGGTATAATTACGGACAATGCACATTACTGATTTTTGTGACATTTTGACATTTTCAAAATTACATTTTCATATAATCAAAATAGTCCCGCCGGGTGGATTATTGTTTTGTCACTGTGATGTGCATATGGGAGTCTTATGTCGGCAAAGGGTACAACAGTATTGTTTGGTTGTAGCCTATTGTTTGGTCTGCCCTCATGAAACTGTAACGTGCTTCACACATAAGAGTAGTGCCGCCAGAGACGTTAGAACTAAAAGAATCTTTGGTGCCGCGATTTCAGCACCATGGACAGAGGGCGCCAGTCCATGCAGGCCCTGGCGCAGACCCTGGCGCGTACAGGCTAGGTAGACGGATATGAAAGCTTTCAACTGATAGCCTTCATTTTATTGCAGTTTAGATTTGTTATAAACTGTGAATTTCACATATATGTTACAAAACACCTCTTCTGACAACATCCAGTATGGATTTAGTTATGATTTTAACCTATTTAATTGAGGTCAGCTTTGACTTCCAGGGCACATACGGCCGAGAAATGAAAATATCAAAATTAAAAATAGCACATCGAGCTTTTTTTCTTTGCCATTATTTTGAAATGAAGTAGAAAATTAAAATTTGGAAATAGAGATCAAAATTAGTTTTTTCGTTTGTTACTAAAACAAAATAAGGAAATAACCAGGTGTTTTTTTCGTTTTTTTGTTATTTGGTTCTGAATCAAAAAACAAAAGAACGAATGGTACACGGACCGTTCTCCCTGAGCACCCACATTCAAATGTGTTGTCCCTGAACATTTTGTGTCATTTCTGACAGTACTTTTTAGTGTGTGTGTGTGTGTGTGTGTGTGTGTGTGTGTGTGTGTGTATTTCTTGTCCATCAGTAATGTCAGTCTTCTATTGTGTGTGTGTGTGTGTGTGTGTGTGTGTGTGTGTGTGTGTGTGTGTGTGTGTGTGTGTGTGTGTGTGAGAGAGAGAGAGAGAGAGAGAGAGAGAGAGGAGAGAGAGAGAGAGAGAGAGAGAGAGAGCGAGAGAGAGAGAGAGAGAGAGAGAGAGAGAGAGAGAGGGAGAGAGAGAGATATTACTGTCAATGTCTTATTTATATGTTTTTATTTTAACTGCACATTGGAGAAGGGAGTGCGAGAGTGCAACACAATATCAGGTGTTGTATGTAGGTGTGAGGTTTTTGTAATGCACGGTTATGTTTCCTGCCACTGTGGGCCTCAAGGCACAGTAGTACACAGCAGAGTCAGACACCTCAGCTGAGGAAAGCTCCAGAAACACAAGACGAGAGTCTTTGTTGACAGAGGGAGTCAGACGAGGAACATTATCAGAAAGAACACCATGTTGAAATATGTATTCAAGGAATTCTGGAATCGAATTGGGGTACTGATGATACCACTGCAACACATCACCAGCAGCAGCACTGGCACTGTAGTTACAGGAGAAAGTGGCAGTTGCTCCTTCAGTAATGATCACAGAAGACTGTAATGAGTCTATCACTTTCCCAGCAGATTCCTCTGTGTGGAGAGAAAAAAGACATATAGATGGTTGTGGACAGGGGCGCCGACAGGGGGGGAAAAGTGGTACTGATTATAACGGCCCAGACCAACACAACGGCCCGTCCGCGGATGGCAATTAATAGCCTAATAAAATATTAGAACTAATATTCTTGCCTTTTAAAAAAAAATGTCTATTTACAATGAAATGGTAATTGGAAATGAACGTAGGCCCATTAAACTCACAACTATCGATTTCCATAACGTTTTCGTCAGTTCTTTAGGACCCTCCCCCCCTTAGCTCTTGCGAAATGGTGCGGTCCAATCTGGCGGCGCGCGAGGCGTTGAATTGCACAGCGTCCGAAATGCTGGCAGCAGGAGTACAGAGCGACTTGAGGTCTTAACCCATAGAATGTTAGAATGTTAGTAATATAGGCTACAGTAGGCTACAATATATGTCTTAACCACATGATGGTGAGCTGGTGGTGACAGAGTAATGTAGTCAGGTTGGCAAGAAAAGACGGCAGAAAGAAGAGAGGGTCAGAAGCAGGCAACTGGTCACTCAATTTTTCTCCAAGAAAGGTATGCTCACTCAATGACATTGCGTTTGCAAACGCAATCAAATGATAGGCCTAACTAACAAACGGAAACCTTGGATAAACTTCCAAGAGAGCACGTTAGCATGGCTCCTATTTAAACAATCCATCTTTATTGTCACCGCGAGCAAACGGCAAAAGTGATAAACTATAGCCTCCAAACATAATAGCCTACTTTCCCGACTACCATAGCCTACTGCTGAAGCGATTGCAGGGCTGACAGAATCGCTTGCTTCGTGGGCCAAAATAATGTTTTTTATATAACTAAATGGTTCGGCCATTATCCTGCATAGCAATGGCACAACACTCATGATGGAGGGGTTGTTGTTTTGTCCATATCAAATTTGTAGATTATATCCGCGTTTCGTGATGAATGTTGCACGTCTATCAACTGCCACTGTCAGCGCGGTGTGGACCAACAGCGCAAGGGGGGAACACAGCACTCGTTGACCTGCTTTTGTTTGTGTTCGGTTTTGACCCTCTCATCAGTAAAGTTTTGGTTCTCTCTGGTCACCCAACAGCATCAGTTGAAACTTAAGTGAGGGGAATGAATGCTGATTTGACAACAACTTGTAGCCTAAGTTTTGGATGCTCTCATCAGCCATTTAATTATCATGTTTGCGCAGGAGAGCTGTGCCTTTGACAAGCGGTGGCTATTTTTTTTACAATCATTCCTCACAACAATGTAACAACACGGAGTAGGCTAACCTAATGGCTAGGGCAAGAGATTTTCTTCTTCTCATGAAGTTACAAAGAGTTTTACCCTTGGCACGAAATAGGCTAAATGCTTATCGGACGTCTAAATTAGACTAATGTCAGCGTGGTGCTGATGGACAGCGCACCACAACCTGTTAGTCACGTTCAGTTTCAGTCCGACGGAAAACTGGGATGCAGAAAATGAACAGCGATTTGACGAGACAGCTGCAGGTTAGATAGGCTATTGACGTCAGTCACCAAATCATTTTGGATAATCTGCGCACACGGCACAGCCTATGTCTAATACCAGACTGACGCGGACTACCAATAAGCTCTGTGAGTGTAACCCTATGGAATTGCGTCCTAGGCTACCCAGGCGGCTAACCACACGGGGTAGGCGCAAAGAAAGGAACATTGTCTCTATGTTGAGTAGCTATCTGCGCTATTTTAATTAAGAATTCATGGAAATGATATTGGGAAATCTGTCTTATTTGAATATGGAAAAACAAAAGCCTCAGCTTTTCCGACCATAATGCTTTATGTCTTTCAGAATGATTATTTGCCCCCTCTGAAGATTCTTAACAATTCAAATTAGGCCTATATAAATCTATGTGTTGGATTCATGCCCTTCATGCCCCCCTCCGCTCCCTAGAATAACAATAGTAATAATTTAAAAAGAAAAAAAAGAGGGGGGGGGGGGTAGGCCCAAAATTAGAATCTTTCATAGGGCCCAAAATTCCTGGCGGCGCCCCTGTGTGTGTGCATGCGTGCGTGCGTGCGTGCGTGCTTGCGTGCTTGCGTGTGTGCGTGCGTGCTTGCGTGCGTATATGTCCGTGCATTTGTGTGTGTGTGTGTGTAGGCTATGGGGTGGTGGGGTGTAGGGTGATTACCCAGGGGGTTGTGATTATATAAGCCTTTGGGCCTCATGGGAAAAGTCAACATGAAGGGCCAGCGGGTTCAAGAGGAACTCTGGAGCCACACCTTGGCACACACACACACACACACACGCACGCACGCACGCACGCACGCACGCACGCACGCACACACACACACACACACACACAATTTTTTTCCATGCACACACTGCATGCCCATACACATGCACACCTGTAAGCACAAACATATGTGTGCACGCAGGCACGTACTCACACAGGTGCACCAACACAAACACACAGACACACACACGTGCAAATCCAGCACACACACTCACACAGACACACACACAGACCACACAGCTACCTACCCAAACACACAACTTATGCCACACCTGGGCTTGAACACACACACGCATGCACACACGCACGCACGCACACACACACACACACACACACACACACACACACACACACACACACACACACACACACACACACACACACACACACACACACACACACACACACACACACACACACACACACACACACACATTGTACACACACACACACACACATTGTACACACACACACACACTGACTTGCATCACTACCTCTTCCCTCAGTCAGCCCAGCTTACCTTTTTCGCCACTTTCTTTCTTCCCCTCCGCCCGAATCAATTGGATTTTTTTTTAATTATGCCAAGATGATGATGTATGCCCCCCTAATAAGACATGAATGGAAAATGAAAGGTCGGTGAGAGGTAGATAAATGACCCCCATTATCCCAGCAATCGGATAGAGGGCCTCTATATGTTCTAATTTGAATGATAATAAAATTCTGAATTGCTTTGTCCCAGCCTGAGTCACTCTTGGCCCATGATAAGCAAGTAGAGAAAGAGCGAGGGAGAGAGGGAGAGAGGGAGAGAGAGAGGCCGGCAAGGTAACCTTGTCCCTGTAAAGAGGGAAGTCGACGAGAAGGGGGGACAACAGGGTCAGTTGTCCTGGGCCGGGCCCAGAATTGAGTCCTCATTACATTGAATTTATTGAGTGGTGGGGAGAGGTGGAGGTGGGGGGGGGGGGGTCCATTTTGGATGGCTTTGTCACGGGCCTGGCCAAAGCTGTCAGAGGCCCCGTCTGTAGCCAAGACCATTATGGGCTCCTCTGAAACCCACGATTGCTTCAAATTAAAAGCCGTGGAAAATAAATCACAATTTTCGGCACAGCAAGAAGGCGACTGTAATTAAATGACGAGACCGGAGGGGGCGAGGAAGGGGCGGAGGCGGGGCGGGGGGGTTGAACACCCAGCACACACACATAGGGGTTGAAGGTTCTTGCTCTCTTCGCGTTTTTTTAATGCCCTGTCTTGTAATGCTGCAATAACTATACCGCTACTGGACTTG